>NC_056738.1:358516426-358726426 GCF_019279795.1 Protopterus annectens
ATGCATTTTTTTTCTTTCACAGGAAGAACTGGAATTGGAAAAGGAATTCTTCTTGCATAGTTGGAGTATGGCCTACTATTATAGCTAAAGCGTCTAGAAAAATCAGCCCAGCAAACTACCAATAACAGATTCAAAACCCTCCTTCTCTAACAAGAGGACACTACTGTCAAGAATCTCAAAGGCAAAATAGTTCCCAGTAAAAACAACCATCTGAATTATTACTCACTCTGTTATGTTGTAAACTCTTAAAACCTGAATCTGGATGACACTTCAACTTTCTTATAAACAGATTAACCATTATAAACCTCAGACCAGCAATGAAGATCCATCTGTTCCATTGGACCTACACTGCAAACTTGAGCTGAGACTGAAATATGTCCAATTGTCTCAGTGAACCCCTTAGACTTAAGTGCACTGCAACAACCATAGCTTTTCTCTCCTTGCCCCTCAACTTTGAGAATCTTTGCCAGCCATGTTTAGTATTATACTCATACAATGAATTATGAGAAGAATTTATAAAGCACATGTATCAGTTTCCTAGCAATTCACTGATCTGATTGGACATTCCTTCTTATTAATTCTCCACTAACTCATTACATATTGATGTCTTCTCAAGCCAATACTCCCCTACAACTCTTACTCATCTCTTCCACTGTTCATTCCATATTTTTTTCAGTCTATCATTTCAAACTTATTGTCTGTTTATTATACCCCTCTACTCCATACTCTCCCCTTCCCCATTACTTCTGTCCTTCTGTACCTACTTCTTCCTCAACTTTTCCCAGATAAGTATAGTTAGTTTTATAAGTACTCTATACACAGTGTCTTCACTATGATCACACACCCTAGAATAAAAGTGAAATATTTTGTTTTATATATAGGTTGACTGTTATGTGATTGTATCTTGATCTGTATATATTATTAATATTCTGACTGCATTGCTATATGTGTTTCTTAATATTATTTTATTCTTAGGCAGTTATTTTATCAATCAACTGTTAACTCTTGTTGTAATCACTGGGATGATTTGAATAAAGTTCACTTGGACAAAATCTACTGCAGAAAATTTTTAAATAAAACAAACAAATAAATAAATAAATACTAGCAAATTAATCTGGCAGTGTCCAAACATGCTTTCTACATCACTGTTCATCCTCCGCTGACATTTTGTGTCACTCTGGCTGTAAAGCCAGTGATAACAATTAGCTGCACCAAATGCCTTCTCTAAGTAAAATGGATACCCAAGAGCTAACTTTGACAGATGCACACAGTTCTCACTTAGTTTCCCTTCAAAACATCTAAAACCCATAACATCTAAAATCATAACATCTAAACCATAACATCTAAAACCAATAACATCGAATTTCATAATATCTAAAATGTACATCACAACATTGAACACTACAAATCACATGAAAATAACATCCCCTCCCACATATAATGACACCAAACTAACAAATACACTTTTTCCTATGTTTCTGCAGGGGGGGGGGCAAGCCCCCCTGCACCCCCCCATAAATTAAATATACCAACTCTGAGATCGCACTACAGTGGGGAAAAGTTAATCTCCTAACCCCACTGTATCACGATCACCATAAAGTATGTACGTATAATATCTATATCACTTACCTGTATGGCCTAAAAAACACATACAGAGTGGCAAAATAAACTATATAAATAGTATAAATTCCTACACTATATAAATAACAGCTATAGAAATAAAAACTGTAACATCTCATAGTGATACCACAAGATTAACAGATTAAACTATAACATTTACACGTTTGATGATACACTCTTACATATTATACATTTTAGATCTTATGAAATTCGATGTTATGGGTTTTAGATGTTATGGATTTTAGATGTTATGGTCTTGATGCTTTGATTTTAGATGTTATGGGTTTTAGATGTTTTGAAGGGGAAACCTTAGTTATACATGTTGTCACACAGATACACATAATCTGTGCCTTCTGCAAGTCTGGAGATAAGGACATTTTTCCATAGAAGAAGAATTCTGTTGATCACTGAGAGAATAAAAGGCATAATGTGGAGGAGATGTCTGCAGTTACTGCATCTTTTAACATTGTATGCATGTTACTATCTTCTTCTTCTTCTTTCGGCTCTTCCCGGTTTGGGGTCGCCACAGCGGATCATCTGTCTGCTCATGATTGGCAGTGGAGTTTTACAGTGTCGAGTTGCCAGCCCGGCGCCCAGCCTTCAACAGAAGGCACACACACGCACACACTCATGCCTAGGGCCAATTTGGAGTGTCCAATCCACCTACTGCATGTCTTTGGGATGTGTGGAAATCATGGCTAAACATCCATTTGGACGTATGCCCACTTGTGTCCTATGGTCATAACCCCCTGAAGTTGAGCTTTGTCTGTGCATTTAAAATGAGCATTTGACAAAGAAGATTATAACTGAATGACACTGTAACTTTCAAATCTAGGTTTTGGTAGGATTAAAGCTTGAATATTCATTTAGAATTGTTTGGGTATACTTGGAAAACAAATAATCAACAACTAGGGTACTTTTCTCTGGGTGTCATCCCCCAAGAAACAATTTTAGGGCCCCCCCTCCTTTTTTATAAATGATCTCACAGTTTGAATGCATCATGTCAGCTTAATTATCTATGCTAATGATTATGCATTTTGTATATCAGGATATTTATCATCTTAAAACAACAGCATTAACCTCCAAAATTAATTTTCTTATCTCTGGAACTGGTCACATTGAAAATGTTTGAGAGGAAAAGCTTTTAAAATGAAATATACATATTTTCACTATCCAAAACATGCAACACCTTCCACAACTCTTTATCCCAGACCCTGCAAACTACCTTGCCTCATATATAGCTGCCTTCAAATACCTAAGACTAATGCTTGACCATTCCTAAGTTCTTACTATTATACAAACCTCATATGTAAGAAAATTATTATTCACCTAAAATACCCTGCAAGGCCCCTTATTGCAGATGAACACATGGCTTTAACTAAAAATATCTTCTTTCATGAGCTTGAATATGGAGTTTCTATACCAATCTCTAGCTTGGTTGCAATTGCTAACAGGCTCCAAATAAGTCATAACAAAGTATGTGGATTCTGACTATCTCTCCAGTTTTTGGAAACACTACTGCTGCCTGTCCTTAGAAGAAAAAAATGTTTCCTTCCCATAACAGAAAGGTCAACATTCCCATTTTCCACTCTTTTACTCATAACATTTTTCTTAGCTATTGCCCATCCCCTGGCTTCTGCTGTTTCAGAATACCATAGTCCCAATCCGTTCATCTAGAAAATGACAGGACAAGGTTACATCAGCCTGCAAACTTTCATATCTTCTTATGCTGATTATAGTATCAAAACAGTGATGTTGTGAGTTGACTAGCACACCTTAGCTATAGACTTCATTATTTTCACTTTATTGTCCATTCATGTTATAAAATTACCATATATGCACAAATCTTTGTAGAAGAGCCATTTATTAGAAATGTACTACAGTGTAAGAATATACATACTTCTGCTGTATGTGTTTGTCTCTTGATGGCCTGGCTCATGTTTGAGAAGAGTCCCCATATGTGTTCTTTTACTATGAGCAGATACCTAAATTATGATGTTGCCTAAAATATTGCACATCTTACACACTATATGTATTATATCTCCTCAATTACTCATCAAAATGTGGATCAAAGAATACCTACAATTTCTGTTGCATCCATTAAAACGTAGACTTAAACTTAAAAAATATACTACAAACCACTAGAAACCACTCTGTAGCAAGAAAAAGCTTCTCTGGTATCTATTTTTTACACCTTAGCAGCTAATCGAAATTCTAAGTTAGAAAAAGCCAGACTCTGTAAGACTTCAGAAATGCACTATATGAACATTGGTTCAACAAAATTAAATGCATTTTGTTTTCAGGACTCAGGCTAAATAAATACAATGCTTCTCAGGTATGCCACAACAAGGTTTTTTATTACTCCTTAACATTTACCATTAGTTAATATAGCCCTGGGGTTATAAATCTGTAAATAAACCTCTGCTGTCTTAAATAAATATACTTTGTTCAAAATATATTCTGCTGCTATGTATAAAAGTGATTTACTATGTCTTAGTCATGCATGTTGCATTTTTGCCCACTGTATCTCTCCTGCACTTGACATTACGTATCTTTCATTTACTCACTTGTATTTCTGTATGTATCTACTTTGTCACTGCAAATCTCTCGACTTTTTGTACCATTGGGTTCTTGGGTCATGAATGAAAAGGGTCAGTAGACCAGCTCACCTATCGAGTTAAAAAAATGGAAATTAACTACCTACCTACCTAACTAACTAACTAACTAGCTAACTAATCTTAGAACAGTTTTATCTGTGTTCTGATATAGTCTATAGTTCAAAACTGAAATCACTATATGTATTTATTTACATTTTGTTAACCAGGTTGTCTGACTGCTCAGAACCAATTTTCAGCTGATACCCAAGGACTAATGTTTGCCAAAAAATACTACACATTTTAGCAATGCTAAGTAGAAAGTCACAGCAATACAGTACTATGAATGTAATGTGATGGGGCAGTGGATGAACAATGCATTAAATACCATAAGTATAAAATGCAAAACATTAAATATACAAAACCATGAAAAAGGAAGCAGAAAACACTTAATACAGAAGAAAGGATAGGCACATTGCAATCTACACGCTAAGTAGTAGAACGCTCTGAACTACACATTAATAATTTGAATTGACATGCATGGCAACTGGAAGTTGTACAATGTGCAATTCCTCTTGACTAAACAGAAATAAAACATATGAATAGCAAGCATAGCTCTTAATGTCTTTCTCCACGAATCAGGAAAAAAGCCAACATTAATTGGGGACAAAGACCCCAAATTAGGAACAGTTTTGAAACATTATTCTAATTTACTTAAAAGGTTAAGAGAACAACAGGTTTTGCATCAGAATGCATTTTCTGAACAATAAGTATGAAATTCTAATGTTTGTCATCATTGACTGACTGTAATCCTCAGTGATTTACCAGAATATCAAAAATTTTATGAGGGACAAGGCAAAAATATAAAATAAAGCCAGGGTGATTCTACAAAAATAGTGGTAGTTGAGAGGTATGATAACAGACATTGTAAAGATGGCAAGATTACAACCGAAAACACACACATGCACGCATGCGGGAAAGGAAAAGAAGGAATAAAGTAGATATACGGTATGCAAGACTATACTGACATGGAACTGTTCTCATTTTGGGATCTCAGATGTATCAAAAATTCACCTCCAGAGTATATTCTCCAAGAACCAGCTTAACCTGCATTAATGTCATTCTATAAGATTTTAGGAGGTTAATATTTCTAGTTCCTCATTTAAAAGCATTGATATTTTTATTATGAATAGATACTTACACTGGAATAATCTTGCCATCTCTGCTCACACCCACTTCTGCAAAATGGTAGACAGCAAGTGCTGCAATTTCGACAGACTGTATGAAAAGCACTTTTTTTGGTTAAACATCAGGTATTTCTCAACACTGGCTGTAGTACTAAAAATGTAGGCATTGCATTTCCATTCATCTGCAAACTATTTTAGCTGAATATAAAAGCATTATCCCAGAAATTATAAACTGCATCAGCATTATTTGAATTGTCACCTACGGCTTTAATTCATATGCATTTCATCTTTAAAGTTATATCAGTTCTATTTTAAATACCACATGTACTGGAACTATATGAGATGGCAGGAAAATCCCACAGCAGTCACAAATCTTCTGTTAAACATTCCTGACAAGTGTCATCTCATTTTCAGATGATCTTTTCATGGCTGTTTTTGTAGAACTTTCTTGATTTCTAACACTGTCTATTAATTTATTTGTATTTTTGACCAGGGTTGAACACTGATCCATGTGGACCTATCTCAGTCTCAGCCTGGGAACATTGTCTGGCTATGTGACTTGCTCCGAGTCACACATAATTGTAAAAGTGTGTCAAGGTACATAGTCACAGTGCTGGTAATTTAATTCCAAATCCAGCCACATTTGAATGTCATACATTTTATCTTTGAAAAATTAAAACATTTCTGGTACAGCAATGTGGAAGTAATGCCAGTCTTATGGACAGATGATGTCCACACTTTCTACAATTATCATTAGTCTTAATTAGTGACCTAATTCCAACACCTACATTCCAATAAAACATAGTGTGACTGTTAGTAGTGTCTAATAAATATTCATAACTGCTATACTCTGCCATTCTTCTCACTATGTGCAATTAGTATAAACAGTTTGCTGAATGGAAGTAATCACCACCTAAGAAGTGCTCTCCAATAATGCTACTTGGGCCTGTTGCCTAAAGTTGGTATTTTATAACATTTTAGCTCAGTACCCCAGTAATGTCAGTAGGGGATATAAAAAAATGATGCTGGCATTAAAAAAAGTAATTGTATACTTAACAGAATCAGCTACCTCATAATTAATACTTATCCTATGATTGTAGGGACCTTTTAAGTTTTTCTGCAACTGTACATCCCCTCTTGAGATTCTGCATTTCAGACATAGGATAGCATATTGAATTTTTCTTAAATATTGCAAGGCTACAACATGCAGATTAATGTGAATGTATGTACTGCAGTGCATCCTTCATGTAATATCAATAAACATTTGTAGAAACTGTGTAATGCATGAACTACTATGCTATACTGTGTTGCAGTAAATAAATACAGAGACTATAGAAGTTAATCAGTCTCAATGCTGCACTTCTATGCAAAAGCACAATGTAATCAAAGTTTAAGGCAGCCAGAGAGGATTAATTTAAATTTGTCAGATTAGAATAGATTACAATGAGCGGTCTGGCTCCACAGGAATGAACAGCTATTGGGATCTCACTTTAGGTTTTATTTGCTCTGTCATGTCTGGCAGTCAGTACAGTGGGTTAAGGCTGTGTGTGAGCTGTGGTGCCTGTTGTATTGGTCTGATGCCATCAGCTCTCATTTACCTAATGCATGACCTTGAGCAAGTCACTTCAACACTACTCCCTGACTGACCCTGAAAAGGGACTGTGTGTTCAGTGGGCCTACCCTGTTAGCAAATGGGTGTAAATGTTTGATTTTCTCTCCTCTTATCTGGCTGTTGCACTGTTGCCACTAGAAATCTGCTGACTACTATAAACTTGCACTAAAAGGGCAGTGAATGCAATGTATAGTATGAAATATGGTATAATTTACATATTCAGTGATAAAAATGCACGGCAAATTACACTCTGCCCTGACAGCAGAGGTTAAGATATATGATTACAGTATTCCCATATCTCCTGTATATCCCAACACAAAAATTACTGATTGTCCTTATCCAAAGCATTGGCACGATCTACTCCTATGATTACTTTATTGCAAGTAGCTTTTCAAAGACCAACAAGAGGAAGCAATTTTGCTTTTCTGTATTGATAGCGACGTACTTCTAATCGTAAAATAAACTGTTTATATAGGAAGGGTTTTTTATTCAGCAAATTGTAGTGTACTTTGTTTACTTAGAACAACTCGGGTTTGTGATGTACGTATAGTACGAGATAGTGACACATTCCACTGCTAGTTACGCCTTCACAATCTAGGTCTGGGGACGCTGAGTACTTGACACCTTCCACTTGTGACAAAGGGGTCCATCATCACTTCCCGGATGGTTTTGTTTGGGCACGCCACCTGGGGGGACGTAAACTAAAGTTAACAAGGTGCGGAATGTCAGGAATTTTTCAAGCAAAGTACAAAGTGAGTCGATGTGGCAGCTCGTCTGACAACTTTCACTTTGGCCTCTCGATGGGGCCCAAGGCCTTTGATATCAAGTCCTATTTCTGCTGCTTATCCGGTGGTGTTAAGGAAGATGCTTCAGTTGTACTTCAGCTTTTGAGCGGTGGTTAGTCTATGTTCACAGAAGTGAGGTCCTGCTTCAAGTGGAGCAAAGTATATACAGTTCATTTATTGCTGGAACAACATTCGTAAGGCCAAATTTACTACAAGGATAGATCCGAGGACATGCAACAGTGGAGTTCTTCCTTGGATATCCTAATGCAGCGTGGAAACGAAAACCAGTCTCCATACGAATTACTAACGGGTAAGACACCAATGTTATACATTTTTTTGTACTTTAGAGTAATGATAATTCACAGTTCAGTTTGTGCTTTATACAGTAGTTAGATATTAAGTGCACGAGCTGGATACTGCTTTTTCAGTTTCCTTGCTTTCCCTAGGTACCTGAAAACTGGGTTAGCAGCATGCATACTGATCGACGGCATCTGTTTAGGTAAATCTTGGTAAGTTTTAATAGACGGTGTTTGTAGTTATCAAACATATGAGCACTATAAACAAGCTGCTTCTGAATTAATGGTTTTGCAGTATGCATGCAGTTGGGTGTTACTGTAAGGTGCTAACTTTAACTTTTGGTGTGATCTAAAGGAGCGGTGGTTCTTGGTAAATAGGCAAACAAGACATCAGATTGGTTGCTAAAGTTTTAAGGTTTGGGCAGGGTGCCTCTATTTGAGGATTACCAGTAACCATGTTTAAGTAATACATATCCTTTAACTCATGTGGACTGTATTAAGCAGTGGTTGATAAGGTATTATTGATAATGAAAGTAGTTTGGTGCAATTCCATATGCATCTCTTACATACATCACTCATAAGTATTTATTAGGATTTTCCTTACTTTACTTAAAGTAGAGATATTTTGCAGCTGTTCAGTTTTGTCCACTTGTTTCTTTTGTGATGCATGATTGCTAGCAAGGACTAATCATTTTTTTAATTTGTTCTTGAAAATCAAAGCTGCCAAACTGTGGGGTGGGTGGGGGCAGTAGCTATACAAAACTGAGTGTGTGTGTTTCTGCCTGCAAGTGTATAATTGGCAGGATAGTAGGGCAGCAGTTGCTATTGCTGCCTTATACCACATTACCTGTTTTGGCTCCCTGCTGGCAATCATCAGTTATGTCTGCCTGACCTCCTCCTGTGTCTACATAGGTTTTCTGAGGTTCCTTGATGTCCTGTCATATCTTAAGATTATATGCAGAAATGCTCTGGTGTTTGTGACGTACATGAGTATGCATTTGTTGTTTTCTGCAGTAGATTGGCTTCTTTTCCAGGATTGTATATTTATTTATCTCATGCTTACGCTAGGATAGGTTCTGCTTATTCACACCCTGAATGGGATAAAGCAGCTATTGACAAAAATCTGTATATATAAAATGGGTGTTTGTGTATGTGTGTATATGTGTGTGTGTTCACACACACAAAATGAGGAAGTAGATGCAAAAGTTCACAGTTCTCTACAGGGAAAAATGTTTCATTCTCTTCTTAAAATATCTGTATTTGACATCATCTTTAACCTTCATGTTTTTCACTGCTACCTACTATTTGACAGCAGTTGGTAGAATAAATTATTTTGGTGCCCGTTTCTACATTTTTTATTAATGGCTTCTAGTTATTTCCAGTGATGCATCCATGGAATAGTTTTCTGGAGACATGTTTTGCAGTTATATTATCAAGTTGCCCTCTTGTAAAAAGCCTTCTACTTATTTATTTAATTATTTGCAGTTTGTTGACTGGCTAAGTGCACTGGTCTATTGACTTTTTTCAGCCATGATCTGAGCTCATAGTTGAGCAGTAAACAGAATATAAAGAAGTAACATATACTTAGAAGAGACACAGAACAAACATATTACATTTAAAGGCAAAAAGCAAGTAATACAGGTAAAAAAAGTGCATATTTATATAATTTAAGTTTCCTGTTTTTAAAATGTAGAGGAGATTGGGTTTGTCATATGATAATGGCCCTAGCTTGTTCTATAACATTCAGATAATGACCTTTTCATATTACATAAACAAATATATTTTTGTGACAGGTAAACAGTTGTTGTTGTGTCTTTCGGCTTTTCCCGGTTAGGGGTCACCACAGCGGAACTCCGGTCCGCTAATGATTGGCAGTTGATTTTTACGTGCTGAGTTGCCAGCCCTAACGCACAACCTTCAACGAAGGTACGCCCATTCATGCATGTCTCCACGCAGAAGACGCTCTAGCTGAGTCGAACTGGTCAGCGTCTTACTGTGAGGCGACAACGCTATCCCAGCACCACCACCAATCTATTTTATTACCAAGAATTAGCTGATGGCAGCTGTCCACCATATCTGTGAAAAACTTTGGGTTAAATAATTTGATGTTGTTCATCCAGTTAAAGAAAATGTCCTTTACATTCAAAATGCATAGTCATTATTATAACGCAGATTCATGTATTATTTATGTGGTCTGTGTTACATTTTTGTGCACTTTTTTTCTTTCAGAGTAATAATTTTATGGAAAAAAGGCTTAACATTTTTCTGTTTTGTTTTTGCAACTTAGCTGCCAGACAGGATGATATAATTTTTGAAAGTCAACAGAGGAAGGCTCCTTCTAAGTCTGAGAGAAGAAGACGTACAAACTATACTAATCGCCAGAAAGAAGTTTTAGAGGAAGTGTTTGCTGTATCCAAATACCCAGGAATTCAAATGCGAGAAACACTGGCACAAGCCCTAGGACTTCCAGAGTCAAGGATACTGGTAATTCAGTTTTTGCCTACATTATTTAGAGATGCATAGAAGTGTTGTGTGTGTGTGTGTGTGTGTGTGTGTGTGTGTGTGTGTGTGTGTGTGTGTGTGTGTATATATATATATATATATATATATATATATTTTTTTTTTATTGCACATCTTAGATAACTAAAATGGATAAGACATTCTGAAATCTCTTAATTGGGGATAAATGGATAAGTCTTATTCTGAAATATCTTAATTGGGGATTATATATATTTTGTTAATGCTGCCTTATAGGACATTAATTGGCATTCAAAACCACTTAGTTAGCATTAGACAAGGTCAAATCAGGCATAGCTAATAAGTAATGTGTAAAAGTAATAGTGGTTTCTAGCACTTGTTTTTGTGTAATTAAAGATGTGTGGGCCAGTCAAGATTATGCAATTTATTAGTGACAGCTGGTAGATCCCACAATCAAATTAACCATTTCCAGGCAAGAAACAAATTCTATCTGTTATCAATATAAAAAAAAAAAAATATATATATATATATATATATATATATATATATATATATATATATATAGTTTGCTTCAATAATTCTTATATGCTAATTTACATATTTGTTAACGAAAGTCCATACTTTACAACAATTCCATTCTTGTGTTTAGCAAAAAGAAACCAATTTATACATTTATACTGTTGTTTTTTTTTGAGTCGAAAAATAAATGCTGTGCTTCCATAGACATCGGTGGCTGATTAAAACTTTGGTGGCAAGACTTGTGTGATAGTAGTTTTTCAGAGTGATGGGAATATATGCAGAGAAAAAAATCAATTATGAACCTAAAAGAGACAAAGAATGTGTATTCCTTGCAATACTTACTCATGTTTCTTATTAATAAAAATGAAATCCATAATTAACAGTGTTTATGCAGTAATGTGAAATGTTGACTTTTATTTTATGAAGGACATTTTGCATACTGTGTATTAATGTATACACAGATGCATGCACATACACATGTTCATACATACGTACACATGCATGTATGGTCCCAGGAAGTAAGCTGTAACAGAGTGCTATCTGTAGTATAAATAGAAGGTATAAAGTACAGTGTTAGGGCCATGTTGTATTCAGAGACATAGAAGTGTAGTCCTTTCCAAGTTCAGACTATAGACTTTGGAAGCAGATACATTATAAATAGAAACAAATTAGAAAAAGAGTTCTCATGCTCTTTAATTATTTAAGTGCCCCCCAATGTGTTTAGTCATATGTTACTTCTCCTATTGGTTATGTCAACATGTTTTTTGACGAGGATAGTAGCAGTGTCACATTGCATTATTATAGTCATTGTTTCTTCTCTGATTACTAATTTCTAAAATGTCTGTTTTTATTTGAACAGGTGTGGTTCCAGAACCGAAGAGCTAAGCACAATCGTACCTGCAAAGTGTCATGCAGGTCTTCAGGTTCCAGTGCTGCTACTAGCTATGTCAATGAAATTCCAACACAGTCCATGAGTACTGAGGCCTCCCAGCCAGTCTGCCCTGGCACTGACATGAGGTTAGCCTACAGTGAAAATTCTACTACAGTGAATTCACTGTCCAGTGCTCATAGTATGACAGAGCGAAGTCATGTCACCACAGAGGAAGTACAGAAGAACATCATGATCAGAACAGATGCTAGTACTGCATTTTCCATTCAAGGAGCAGTAAGAAGTAACGATTGTAGTGCTGGGGCTCTTAAAGGCCGACCCCAGCTCACTGGAGGAGCTCAGAATGAGAATACAAGTGGCAAACACATAATTTCAAGAACTGTTGGATTCTCTGAATCAACACATGTGAACATTGCAGCTAATTCAACATCTATGGGAAATACCTACATGACAGCTCAAGGAAAGAGTACAACCTCGTCAAGTCTTACTGTAACTGACTATAAGAAACTGTCTGACTTCCCCCAAGATTTAAGAGCTGTTTATGACTGTGTTCCTCCCAATCACACCATTTCTGTTGATATGAAAGAAAATATTCCAGCCTTCCCTGCCTTTACTAATGCAAGGGATAGAAGAACTGTCTATTCTCTGCCTACAAGCCAGAATACTCCTATGAGATCTTGGCATGAAAATTCAACCTCGGAAGGACTGATGCATTTAGAGAACACAGATTTTGATGTCAGCCTAGTTTGGGACTTATATTTTAAGGACTGATTTTAAAGTGCTTCCTTTGAATATGGTATAATCAAATTCTGTTTTTAGATGGTTTTAATGTTCAGAAATGACAGTGATATAGGTGAGGCATCTTCAAGGAAAGGGCCTGCTAGTCATGTCAAGCCATACAAACACATGTCTATGTTACTGAATGTACTTGATTAGAAATGTTGGTTATTGTGAAAGAACATTTGTTCTGCCAGTATTAAAGCTTCCTTTGTCTGCATGAACTGGGTGTTCACTTTTGCATAATTTCAGTAAAGACAGGTGTCCATTATTGACAGAAGAGGGGACTATAATGTTGGCACAATATGGGGGCCGTGTAGTTATACTGCATTTACAATACATCACAGTAAAACAAAATTATAACTGCAGTCCAATAAAAAAATTGCTGCTGCCTCCCCTCATACAAATCTGTATTGTAGCAGGGTATGTGGATTTAATTCAAAGCCTGGGCATGTTTCTAGAGTTCTCTCAGTGGAACAGAGACCCACAATGCCATTGACCTAGGTTTTGACTAACAGCTAGGGAACTGGAAAGTTAGCTGGGATGCAGTAGCCAGAGGATACAAAGCAGAGATCCTTTCTAAGTGGGGTGGATAAGCAGCAAAGGGTTGTGGTGGTAACCTGTTGCAACATCTGGTGGTGTTCTTGGAACTATCCTGTGATGGAGGGCCTGGGGCTGCGGGCTGACACCGGGTGGTACACAGGAGCTTGCATGCATAATAGTTTGTTTACAGAATCAAGAAGTATAAGTACTTATAGCAAACCAGTACCTGTTCTACAATGGCTGCCATTCTGAATGACATAATATTGCCTGTATTCCCCCCCATTTAGTAGTACATGTAGTGCTGGAAAACTTGTTTTTCCTTGTAGATGGAGGAAACGTGACATGGGTTACACCAAGCAAAGTTAGTAACAATAAGAGGCAAAATGAGGAACAGTGGGAGAGGCAGGGAAGGGTCAGGGTGTGAAGTGCATGTAAAGTATAGCAATGGCTGTAGTTAAGTACTGCACCATAATAGACTATGGAACTTTTTATTTTTTATATTATTATTAATGATGCTAATGTACCTTGATTATTTTAATTTAAATGTAACACAGTCTTGAATCATTAAAAAAAATGAGTTACAGTAACTGTGCTTCTGTGCTTGTTTGTTTGTTTAATGAGGTTCTGTGTAACAATTTGTGGAATGTTGTGCTGACATCTCTTTTAACAAAGTTTGCTGCTCCAGCCAAGCTATACATTAAACCATCAGCAAATGAAAAGCATTGTAGTGCCCAAGATGAACAATCCAGAAGCAGATGGCTGCTGTCTGTATGCCTATTAAGTCTGCTATGGCATATGGGTGCATTTGTTGTGAGTTCAGATTCTTTTGTTAACATTATCTAATGAAGGTGTCTGCACCCTGTAGAAAACGAGCACTACTGGTACAATCATTTAGGGTCAGTAGTACAACCAGAGGATCTTTGTGCTGTACTACACCCTCATTTGCCATGATGTCCTATGCACATCAAAAGCCAGAACAATAGAAAATCCCAGCAGGACTAGGGAAGTATCTGTGAAATACTAAGCATTAGTTGTAAGAGACAGCATGAATGTGGACAGTGACATCAGAGAGGCTGGTAAGACACAGGGGCAAGTTAATATGCAGTGAAAATGGGAGTGAAAATATATTATTATCATGAACACACCCTGCAGAACACACACAAATGCATGTGTATGCGCGCACACACACACACACACACACACACACACACACACACACACACACACATACACACATTTTCTCTGTATAATCTCTGGAAAATTGTTAAGGCAGGTATGTATGCTAAAGTTAGTATAAAAAAGAGTTAGCACAATGTAACTTTAGGTATATCAAACTGGCATCCATAAAGAAAAATAAACAAATCAAAATAAAAAACTAAACTCTAGCTACTTTTAGTAATTTGGGGGTTCTTTGAGGGGATACCCCAGTGTTGTTTTATCTAGCTTTTATCTGGGATATTATTTGTCTAATTACTAAAACATGTATTTTAAAACATTTCAGTCACTAGTGCGACTTCTAAAAGAACCACTGTTGTTTAATACTTACAAACAAACTTGTGCAAATTCCTACTCACAGTTAAATAATGCAAGCAAAGAGTCATGAAAGCATCTTATATGATTTATAAAGCAGACCATTTTCGTGGCATATCAGCAAGTTGAGATGGATGTTGCAAAATGTGCAAGTCAGGCTGTTATGGGGTATCATTTCAATAATGTAGATGGAAGGGTTCAAAAAAGCAAAATAAAAAATCAAATGTAAAAAAAAAAAAATAAGAGAAACAACACAATGTAGCTGTGGAAGGTATATTCAGCTTGCATAAATGTTTTTAATGGGTGGACTTTTATGTATCTGATCTTAAACAAGCTCACCTTCTTGCTTTAAATGGTATTTACTGAGAAATTAAGGAGAAAAGTTTATATAGCTGTGACAGAATTTAGTGTACTCTGATGACTTAATGCTTCTCATGGGGTGGATAGATGGTGAATGATGCAAACAAAATATGGGCAGAAGGACTAAACATAAAACAGGATTAATTATATGAGTATGGTTTTGCAAGCACACATATACGTATGTATGTACATTTGATGTGTCTTCGTGCAGCAACAGCACCTCAATAAAGATAATAGAAACTGTCTGTTGCAGAAGAATAATAAACAGTTAGAGGAAGTTAAACTCAAGTAAACAAAATCTGACTGCAACCAAAAATAGCACAGGCAATGAATTTGGGTGAATGCATTTAACAGCCTGAGAGATCTACATGCACTCACAGAATGCAGAGTTTACTTATCAGTCTGATGCACTGGGAGATTTCCAAGCCACATATTCAGCACAACCTTGGTAATGATGTTACTTTGTAACAGACTGAGCAAATGTAATCCTGTAATATCAGTTTGTAGGCTAAAAATGGTAGAAAAGGAAAACTTATCACAAGAAGCAGGTGAAAATGACAATTGCTGTAATAAACAATTCAAAAAGAAATGGAACTAGAGAAATATTTCAAACTACTACTGTCTTTCGGCTTTTCCCGTTTAGGGGTCGCCACAGCGGAACTCCGGTCTGCTAATGATTGGCAGTTGATTTTTGCGTGATTTCAAACAACTACTAATGATGCAAAATAGATTTTAAAACTCCAAGCAGGCTCATTCACTTAATTTGTTGTAATGTATTTATAGCAGTGTTGCTTGTAAGATGTAATTTGCGGCTTATATTGTTTATTTCACAGGTCACCCTTTCTGGACACGATTCAGGCCATCAAAATGGCTTAAGATTTGCATTTAGAGAAGTCATGACAGAAGTACTATAATTAATAAAAGTAGCAAACCAAGGCCTTGCATGTAAAAAATGTCGGTGTCACTCTACTAATTACAGTAACCTCCAAAATCATACGAGAAAAGTATTGAGGAAAATATATTTGAGACAGGTTTAACTTAATGTGGAATTCATGTTATCCTTATTTTTCTAGGTCCTCACTAGTATCTTTCTGTGTTCAGTTCTTTGCTGTTGTTTTTTTTCAGTGCAACTAAATAACAGATTCAACTTCACCTCTTTGGTTGT
The DNA here is from genome assembly GCF_019279795.1 of Protopterus annectens. Lineage (NCBI taxonomy): Eukaryota > Metazoa > Chordata > Ceratodontiformes > Protopteridae > Protopterus > Protopterus annectens. The sequence continues at coordinate 358,532,782 of NC_056738.1, forward strand.
TTCACATCATAACATTTGAACAGTGATATGTTATGTTAAAAAAAAATACTTTTTTTGGTGATAGAATTTTTACTTCTGATGCAGTGATAAAGGACTAAAGATATATTCTAGATCAGTGTTGCATAACTTAGTGAAGCAACAGCCATATTCCCCCAGTGGAAGTGAAGTATAGGTAGAATATTAAACTATGACAGTGAAGACATATGAGCCATGCATTCGGTACAAACCCCAATTGTCAGTATATCTTTCAGGCTTCATTGCAGAACTTGAAGACCATGGCAATAATATTGTTCAACACAAAAATTCACATAAAACTATTGCTCTTCTGTTTGGTATTTCAGTGCAGATTGTCAATGAATTTGACACAACCACTTTGCTTCAAACCATCATGTTTTAACCATGACAGTTACAATTAAACAATTCCTTTTTCTAGTTATAAAAAAAATGTTTTAATACCTTTATAGTGATATCTCAGGACACACAAATACATATATATTCTGGACTGACATTGCATAGTCTGGTTTGAAAAGAAGTCATATAGCCCCAAATGGGAAAAGAGAATAATGCAGGATGTCAGACCTATGAATTCCTACACGTAGCCGGCCTTAGGCATAGGCCAACTAGGCAGCCACCTAGGGCGCTGTTCTAACAGGGGCACATTTTGTTAATTTTTTTGTAGTAAAGAAGTGGTTTCTTTAAAATATGTTGAATGAATACAGGAAAAAATTAAGATTAAAACAAACTTTAAGAAAAAGGAAGGAAAAAATAATCTGAATGGTGTAGATAGACCAGGGTGGGGTACCAAGTGGTGTGTGGGGGGCACTGTGGAGACTTTTTGACTAGGGCACCAGTTGACTTAAGGCCGGTCCTGCTCCTACACTTGGCAGATAATGCAAATCCTGATGAAGTAAGTTGGATTACCATGGTAGATAATTTGCTGGGAGAGGTAACGGAGAGGTGCTCCCAGATGAATCAGGAAAAGGAGCTAGATTGCCTAAAGGTGCTGACAGCAGCTTGGGGGTATGCTTGGCCAGTGGAATAGCTGTTTATAAAAGCATGCTTCGGCAACAGGGTGTAGTGATCAGTAAGAAAGTTTTATAGATGCAGAAATAGTAAAAGGATGGAAAGATGCTATGACCAAAGCTGAAAGAAGACAAAGACTGATACAAGGATAGGTATAAAGTTATGCATGGTATTCTGCCTTTGAGGTTTAAAGTAGAAGACATAACAGCATCAATACACTTAGGATCATGAAACTTTTGTAAGATTATTTTTGAAACTTTTACTATACTTGAAAAAAAATCATGAATGAATGGGAGAAAAGAGTTCCTTTGCACCATGTAGTGAGTGTATTTTTCAGAACTTGAGACTGCAGTTAAGGAGGAAAATAAATGTGTAATTCAGAGCATTTGACACATAGGAACTTGAATTAAAGACTTTTTTCTTGTCTGTTTGTAGTATGATACAATAAATGTCTGGACAAGGGAATGGGATGTATGGGTGACACTGGATGTACATGAGAAAAAATGTGGCATATTTCAAATGTTATAACTGTGAATGGAAAACGGTGTACAGTGAGGCATTTGGGGTCAACCTAGAGTATGTTTTGTGGGGACGTGAAGCAGTTGGCGCAAGACGGTAATAAAAGAAAATGTAGTTACTATGAGGAAAGAAGACATACCAAAAAGTATTGTAGGCCTAAGTGTAGAAATGCAAAGAATTTGGTGATTTTTGGTTTGACTGCATTTTACTAGAAAAGGAAAGGTTAGAAGATGAAGACAATATTTCAAAAGAAAGACAATCTGATGATAATATGACTGAAGATATTGGTAGAGAAAATAGTATGGAGAAGGATGCTATATGGGAATGAGGTATGAAATATTCTACAAAGAGAAAGCATTACAGTTCAAGGAAAAACAGATAAGCAGTACTAGAAACTAAAGAAGGGGAAGAAGGATAGTATGAGACAGGAGAAGAAGAAGAAGAAAATGCTAAAAAAGACACAAAAATAATCGGGTGGCTTGGGAATATTAACATTAAACATAAACAACATTTAAAATGTTATTAGAAATGTGGTAGTGATGAAATGGCGTAAACAATAAGTACGAATGTTATATGTTACATATGAGATGTGTGAAGGAAGAAAAACTAGAATTTGTTTTAAATGAAGAGCTAAAGATACTGGGTAGATATGATGGTAATGGCACCTGGAGGACTAGTAATATGATAAAAAGAAAAGGGAAAGATGAGTAAGGCTAATAGCAGTTTATGCATACACCAATTTGACGGAGAGGAAAAAGATGTCTGAGGAGCTAAACATGTCCAGTTACATATGTCAATTATTATGGTGGGAGAGTTTAACTGCCATTTGAAAAAGGAAACAGGGAAATTACATAAAGTATTTAAAGTAATAAAATAAGTTATAAAATGTGGATGGTTAAAAAATAGGAAAACATAGATAATACACATATCAAAAAGGGACGTTTAGAACAGAAATATATATTATGTGGTCTATTCAAAATATATGAAAGAAATAAAAGGTGGGGTAGAAATGGTTGAGTTTTCAAATCATTGAGTAGTTATGGGCTAGAATAAGGGATGAGAAGGAAGTGATAAAAGAAGGGGAAAAAAGACTGGAGAAATTAATAAAACAAATGAGATGAAAAGGGAACATAATACTTTATGGTAATGGCATATGAAAATGAGAGTACATTTATGAAAATAAGACAGATTGGTCACAGTCAAATAAGGCAGAATGCAAAGTATCTGGCAAAATTAAGAAAGTAATTGGAATATATTATACTAGGAAGGAAATCACTATGAACATATAAAGTCCTTTATACGTATATTGTGCCTAGGATAATACAGTGTCACCTTTGTTGTTAGAGCCAGGTATGCATGTTGTTTTAACCATCTGGGAAAAGTTTTGTGATTTAACATGCAAAACATTTCATTAATAGAGATTTTTTTATGAAGTTTGATAATGGTAAAATGTAACAGCCATTGAATGATTATGTAATTAATGCCCGCAATTTTCAGGTGCAAAAGATACTAAATAGAGCTGATTTTATTGACAAAATGGATATTAAACAGTATGTAAAATCTGTATGCAGTAGGATGCAATGGGTAAGGAAAAAAACAACGCCATCAAAATGAATGGACTAGAGCCTGCGACTGTGATGTTACATTAAATGCTGTTTATAATAATATAAAATCATCTACCAAGCACTACAATTGTAAGTGATAATAGAAGCGTAATAGCATATTAGGGCAACCCAAAATGTATTTTTCTGGGGTTCTAATACTCACCTTGTGAATGAATGTGATATAGATTTCAGCAGTAAGGAGAAAGAGTGCATGCTATTGTTAATTGTAAAATGGCATGCCATAAATGCCACAAAGTGGGACATGTTTGAATGGACTGTGATATAAGTGAGGGAAGAAAACTGATGAACATGAATGTGTGAATGTGCAGGATGTTGGAAAGATCAGTTCAAAGAGGGTAGAGAGGAAGAAAATAATGAAAATGGGTTAGGGCCAGGTGAAGTGCCTCATTTAATGGGGCAGATGTCTTGAGAAATAAAGGGGGTAGTCAAGGTAAGAGTCATTTAGGTAATAATGAGATACAACTTGGTAATATCTTTCATGTATCAGAGCCAGATGGCTTGGAAGATGACATTCTTTGGGCTTCCAGATCTGACCATCAGCTTGCTTACCAGACTTTTCCTCATTCACTGGTCTATGAGACTTGCCTTAGCCTCCCCCTGGGCTAGCTTTGACTCACATCTGGGACCAATGAGGAGATCAGGGGCTCTAGTACAGTGTCATACTCAGGGGCTCGAGTATTTATTTATTTATTTGCAGTTGGTTTACCAGGATAGTCCATTGGGCCTAGAATAACCCATTTCAATGGGGTCCTGGGGAGAAAAGCTCCAAAAACAAAACAATAATTACAAACAAAACAGTAATTACAAACAAAATTACAATCAAAGCTCTTGTTACAGTATGTACAAAAATACTAGTAGAAACATTGCATTTAAACATGCAGTTTCTAAAGCAAAAATGACAATGAAAGTTTTGGTTATACTAATTATAGACACAATATTTCGTTTAACAGAGACAATATCTGCGATAAACAGTGTGATCATTGTAAATCTAGAGTAGTTGTTTATGCATGGATTGATTCCTGCCCAAACCATGTAAGGTTAGTATGTTGATGTTCATGGACACACTGCAACAACTTTCATATGTCTCATAAATGAGTACGTAGAATAGGTAGAAGTAGGACGGGAGATGAGCAGTTGGGATTCAGATCAGGATGTATCACAACTTACCCAATGTTTGCAGTTAGACAGATAGTTAAGAGGAATCTAGAGATGAGAAGAGTTCAAGTGACTGTTCTTATATTTGAAGAAATCTTATGACAAGGTTCCAAGGACATGTTTTGGGCTGTCCTGTGGTGGTTTGAAGTCTAAAAAAACAGAAGATAAGATTAGTGCAAACTATGTACAGGGGACCCAAATACTGAAGTATGAACAGTGTTCAGTCTAAGGGGATCCCTGTGGGATTGGGTGTGCTTCGTACTAGTGATGGGCTACATTAGCAAACAGGTTGATGGGGATAGATCAACAAAGTTGTATTTATTTATTGACAAAAGGGGGAGAATGGAAGTTTAAAGTGTAAACTATAGAGTTATGAGAGAAAGAAGGTTAGCAGTGCAAGTTATGTAGGGTGGCAGCTAGAGCATTCCCACTGGGAGGCTAGGTATGAATGAAGAGTTATTTTGAAGGTAGAGTTAGTAGGGGTAACATGAATGGGTGATGGTAGGGAGTTCCAGAGTCGTGCCAGGCTAAAGGATAGAAGGGATTTGCCTGGTGGACGAGCTGGTTTGTGTATTTCAAGAAGATTTTGGTTGTTAGACCTTAGTACTCTGTTGGGTAGATACATTTTAAAGGCAGAGGAGAGGGAGGGACAGATTGAGGGGTTGAAAATAAGCTTGTGGACTAGAGTGAGTTGGGTATAGATAAGGTGGTTGGGTAGTTCTAGCCAATTTAGTTTGTGGAGAGAGGAACAATGGTGAGTAGAGGACCTCTGGCTAGTGGCGAACTTGACGATTTTGTTATAACAACATGAGAGTTGATTTTTCAGAGATGATTGTAGATTAGTTAGGAGTGGAGATCCATAGAGAAGGGAGGGGATGAGAAAGGATGTAGAGAGGGTGAGTTTAGTGGAGGGTGTAAGATAATGGTATTGACGGTAGAGCATACCTAATTTTTGATGGGTTTTTTTGATGTTTAGTTGTATGTGGGAATTAAATTTGAGCTGATTGTCAATTTGGACACCAAGTAGCTTGGTCTCTGATACCATTTCCAGAGTTGTGTTGTTTTGACTAGAAATACAGAAGGTGTTTGTGTTGAGAGGGGTGGCTTTTGAGGGAGTGAATACCATCATACTCAGGGGCTCGAGTACAGTGTCATACTCAGGGGCTTGAGTACAGTGTCATACTCAGGGGCTCTAGTACAGTGTCATACTCAAGGGCTCTAGTACAGTGTCATACTGCTGGCAGGAGTGTTTCTGTTGGTTAGGCCTAAATATCCCCTCTTCTCATGTTTACCCATGACGTCTCAGGATGGGTGTACAGTGGATGGGGGTGCTGGCATATCATCCCTCCTCTGCAGTAACTCATACAATACCTTGACTCCTTTGGACAATGCCCCACTAAGTACCCCTGAGGTAGGTGAGCCCAACCTGCTTTATCTCTCCATGTCTTGGTGCTGGTCACTTTGTCACAATCAAAGTAAAGTCAAAGTAAACTTTATTGTCACTTCCATTCACACAGGTGTGAACCAAACAAAATTATGTTTCTTCACACTCAATGTGCATACAATACATAGACTACATTTAACATGACAATAATACACACATTATCAAGGGATAAAGGTTCAATAGATGGAAGGGTGAAAGACAGAAAAAGAAAACCTTGACCCTATTTAAAATGGGCAAAACCATTTCTAGTAATGAAGTCATGGCACTGCAGCCACAGGACATAAGATTTTCCCAAATATTATCCATCAGATGGCTCTTTTTATGTCTGTGAGTACACATAACCTCTACAGCTTAAGGGGAATAGCTTTTGCTTCCAACTGATCAGCCCCTTAATGAGGACTACCATGCCACTAGAGTATAGAAGCCCTTTAATGCTTTCCCATCTATGAGCATTCTCATATACATTAGCTTAGTGGTGACGCAATCACCAAATGCAGTCCATACTAGTCTAGCAGTAATTCTGTCATGCTCTAATAGTTCTAGGTTATTTACATTCCTATCAACAAATTTGCCGTTTATATCAGACTTGTATTCATTGCTACCACTAGTTCAGAGCATTTCTATGTGTCCCTTCCTCCTGTATTTAGAACATAAACGTGTATATGCTTCCTTTGGTTTGGACACAAGCTTGTCAATAACCTTAGGAAACTCACTCTTTTACAGATTTTCATTGATCATTACTCTTTTAGCAAGTGATGCAAAGCTGTGTTTCATATGTCTCCCCCTCTGCTTAATAATGTTAGACATTACATGCTTAAATCTATCAATTGCAAATGTTTCCATTATAATTTTTTTGCTGTTTTTTCTCTTTTGGATTTAAGTACAGGGTGACAATATGCTTAAGTTCTGACATCTGTAAGAGTATCATTTTGCTTTCACTGAAAGCTCGTTGATGAACATTTACTACTTGAGTTTCTGTGGTGCTCCCCACACTAGTAGAAGAAGGCAACACTATACTTTTTCGGAGTCCTTACTGTCAGTTTCTTACATGTCCATAAAGGAATAGAGGGGATCTCTGTTAAGATGTGTTACCAGAATCCAAGACGTCAGCACAGTCCTTCTGGGAGGTGAGTCACCCAAAAGCCACTGTATGGGATACTAGGTCTTATTTGTGAGTTAGGGGCTTCAAGGGGGGCGGGGCAGCTTGAGGTGTAGCCATAGATTTGCTTATTTCTACTATGCATTTGAGAGTAGTACCTATGATTTGAATGAGCTGTTGGGAATTCCAGCTTGGAGCTGTCTCCCCATCTGCAACCTAAGCGTATACAGGTGTACCTGTTGATTGTGGAGTGACTTATTGCCACTCACACAGTCTCTCTCTGCACCACAGACTACACATTAAAGCAGAATAAATAAGAGCATTTGCAGTTTTCTTGGGAAGTTCTCTGTCTTTTTGGCAGCAACAGGATTTGGGCTTCAAGAAATCTGTAGTACTTGATACTAATGCCCACTACATCTACCAGAAGACTTTTACATACCAAAAAAAATGTCAAAACCAATGGTGTTGAAAAAAAAAGAAGTAAAATACAGTCTTTATTCCCATGTTATATATAAAGAGTGCCAAGACTCTGCTGGCTCGCCACTTATTCTGTCTGGTGTCCTTCAGTGCCTACACTCTGTTCTCTACTCAAGAACTCTTCCAGACATGTCTGGAACCTCATACTTCATTTGTTCCTTCTTTCTGTCTTCTCTGTTATCTTATTTTGACTTATTTGATTTTCTCCTTTTTATTCTCTCTCTAATGCCCAGAGACTGTCCCTGAGGGTTATTTTGCAGACAGCAATACCTTCCCCTTAAGGGGTATGCACAATAGTCACTGCAGCGACAATATGTTCCACAATAGTGTCATCCACATATTAAAATCACAGATTTACACAAATTTCACTGGGAAGCTATCATACTGTAATACTATATATATATATATATATATATATATATATATATATATATCTATATATATGTGTATGTATGGGTCTACTTGACATCACAGAATTTTCACATTATCTAAATTTGAATCGTCAAGACCACTACTTCAAAACCTTACTCTACCAAAACTGACTACAATGACCAACGATCATCAATTGTGACACTCTGGAAACAGCAGCTTCACCCCACCCCCCTGAAAATTATATATACACCAATTCCTTGATTGCACTACAGTGAAGAAAATGGTAAATTTACTGATCCTCGCTGTACTGTGAGCTCCACTCAAAAGCTTTGAGTTTTTGAAAACTCAATCATATGGTCTCAGCCATATCAATTTTGAGTTTCTGAAAACTTAAATCAACTGATAGGCACCTGTATATATATATATATATATCTATATATCTATCTATATATATATATATATATATATATATATATATATATATATATATATATACATATATATAGATATATATATATATATATATATATATATATATATATATGTATGTTACATAGGATCACTGAAAAGATCTAAACCTAAAAAGTCTACTATTTATTTATTTATTTATTTTATTTGAAATAAAAATAAATAATAAATAAGACTGGTAAAATGCTGTGTTGGGGGAATATGTACTTTTCCTGGTATTGTGTAATCTCAGAGTTAGTTGATTTAATTATATGATAGCATGATAGGTACAGCAGGCTTGCCCCCAGCAAAAATGTTGTATTTATTTGTATGATTGGAGATTTTTAGCTAGTTGTTCCAGTGATCAGATTTTGCTGATCCTTGGGCTTTGTATTTGGTTTCTGTGTTCCTCCATTTTCTTGTGTGGCCAGAGGTAGTTTCTTTACTCACCAGTGGGAGTGGGGAGTACTAAGCTGCTTGTTTGTCCTCAGAGGAGTGGTTAGAAGCAGCAACTAGTAATTCGTCGGCCATTTTGGGTCATTTCCTGTTTTTTCCAGCCCCCTGCTATAAAGCATGCTTTGGCAGGCTTTTCTGGCATTAGAGAACTAGGCATAGCTCCTCATGGTCCCCTGCAGAGTTCCTAAGCCAGCAGAGAGCAGAAAAAGCAACTTTCTTGATCATAAGTATTTTTAAACTTTTTAGTTTGCATTTTTCGATCTTTTGAGCTTTTCGACTACTGTTTGTGCCTATATTACTGTTTTATTACCTTATTTTCCTGTTTTTGTGAGCTTATATTGTTGATTGCACTTGTGGGCTAAAGTATTGCTTAAAAGTAACAAACAGGCTAATACACTCAAGTGTACCAGCCTTTGATAGCAATTTAGTCGAAAACAAAGCATTTACTGCATTTTTTCTGTCTGTTTGCAAAAAACAAAAAAAACAAAAAAATATTTCTCCTTTCCTAAACTTTCCTAGTTAGTTGTTCCAGTGTTCAGATTTTGCTGATCCCTGGGCTTTGTATTTGGTTTCTGTGTTCCTCCATTTTCTTGTGTGGCCAGAGGTAGTTTCTTTACTCACCAGTGGGAGTGGGGTGTACTGAGCTGCTTGTTTGTCCTCAGAGGAGTGGTTAGAAGCAGCAACTAGTAATTCGTCGGCCATTTTGGGTCATTTCCTGTTTTTTCCAGCCCCCTGCTATAAAGCACGCTTTGGCAGGCTTTTCTGGCATTAGAGAACTAGGCATAGCTCCTCGTGGTCCCCTGCAGAGTTCCTAAGCCAGCAGAGAGCAGAAAAAGCAACTTTCTTGATCATAAGTATTTTTTAAACTTTTTAGTTTGCATTTTTCGATCTTTTGAGCTTTTTGACTACTGTTTGTGCTTATATTACTGTTTTATTACCTTATTTTCCTGTTTTTGTGAGCTTATATTGTTGATTGCACTTTTGGGCTAAAGTATTGCTTAAAAGTAACAAACAGGCTAATACACTCAAGTGTACCAGCCTTTGATAGCAATTTAGTCGAAAACAAAGCATTTACTGCATTTTTTCTGTCTGTTTGCAAAAAAACAAAAAACAAAAGAATATTTCTCCTTTCCTAAACTTTCCTAGCTAGTTGTTCCAGTGATCAGATTTTGCTGATCCCTGGGCTTTGTATTTGGTTTCTGTGTTCCTCCATTTTCTTGTGTGGCCAGAGGTAGTTTCTTTACTCACCAGTGGGAGTGGGGAGTACTGAGCTGCTTGTTTGTCCTCAGAGGAGTGGTTAGAAGCAGCCACTAGTAATTGTCGGCCATTTTGGGTCATTTCCTGTTTTTCCAGCCCCTGCTATAAAGCACGCTTTGGCAGGCTTTTCTGGCATTAGAGAACTAGGCATAGCTCCTCGTGGTCCCCTGCAGAGTTCTTAAGCCAGCAGAGAGCAGAAAAAGCAACTTTCTTGATCATAAGTATTGTTTAAACTTTTTAGTTTGCATTTTTCGATCTTTTGAGCTTTTCACTACTGTTTGTGCCTATATTACTGTTTTATTACCTTATTTTCCTGTTTTTGTGAGCTTATATTGTTGATTGCACTTGTGGGCTAAAGTATTGCTTAAAAGTAACAAACAGGCTAATACACTCAAGTGTACCAGCCTTTGATAGCAATTTAGTCGAAAACAAAGCATTTACTGCATTTTTTTCTGTCTGTTTGCAAAAAAAACAAAAAAAAAAAAAAACATTTCTCCTTTCCTAAACTTTCCTAGCTAGTTGTTCCAGTGATCAGATTTTGCTGATCCCTGGGCTTTGTATTTGGTTTCTGTGTTCCTCCATTTTCTTGTGTGGCCAGAGGTAGTTTCTTTATTCACCAGTGGGAGTGGGGAGTACTGAGCTGCTTGTTTGTCCTCAGAGGAGTGGTTAGAAGCAGCAACTAGTAATTCGTCGGCCATTTTGGGTCATTTCCTGTTTTTTCCAGCCCCTGCTATAAAGCATGCTTTGGCAGGCTTTTCTGGCATTAGAGAACTAGGCATAGCTCCTCGTGGTCCCCTGCAGAGTTCCTAAGCCAGCAGAGAGCAGAAAAAGCAACTTTCTTGATCATAAGTATTTTTAAACTTTTTAGTTTGCATTTTTCGATCTTTTGAGCTTTTCGACTACTGTTTGTGCCTATATTACTGTTTTATTACCTTATTTTCCTGTTTTTGTGAGCTTATATTGTTGATTGCACTTGTGGGCTAAAGTATTGCTTAAAGTAACAAACAGGCTAATACACTCAAGTGTACCAGCCTTTGATAGCAATTTAGTCGAAAACAAAGCATTTACTGCATTTTTTCTGTCTGTTTGCAAAAAAACAAAAAAACAAAAATATTTCTCCTTTCCTAAACTTTCCTAGCTAGTTGTTCCAGTGATCAGATTTTGCTGATCCCTGGGCTTTGTATTTGGTTTCTGTGTTCCTCCATTTTCTTGTGTGGCCAGAGGTAGTTTCTTTACTCACCAGTGGGAGTGGGGAGTACTGAGCTGCTTGTTTGTCCTCAGAGGAGTGGTTAGAAGCAGCAACTAGTAATTGTCGGCCATTTTGGGTCATTTCCTGTTTGTTCCAGCTCCCTGCTATAAAGCACGCTTTGGCAGGCTTTTCTGGCATTAGAGAACTAGGCATAGCTCCTCGTGGTCCCCTGCAGAGTTCCTAAGCCAGCAGAGAGCAGAAAAAGCAACTTTCTTGATCATAAGTATTTTTAAACTTTTTAGTTTGCATTTTTCGATCTTTTGAGCTTTTCGACTACTGTTTGTGCCTATATTACTGTTTTATTACCTTATTTTCCTGTTTTTGTGAGCTTATATTGTTGATTGCACTTGTGGGCTAAAGTATTGCTTAAAAGTAACAAACAGGCTAATACACTCAAGTGTACCAGCCTTTGATAGCAATTTAGTCGAAAACAAAGCATTTACTGCATTTTTTTCTGTCTGTTTGCAAAAAACAAAAAAAAAAAAAATATTTCTCCTTTCCTAAACTTTCCTAGCTAGTTGTTCCAGTGATCAGATTTTGCTGATCCCTGGGCTTTGTATTTGGTTTCTGTGTTCCTCCATTTTCTTGTGTGGCCAGAGGTAGTTTCTTTACTCACCAGTGGGAGTGGGGAGTACTGAGCTGCTTGTTTGTCCTCAGAGGAGTGGTTAGAAGCAGCAACTAGTAATTCGTCGGCCATTTTGGGTCATTTCCTGTTTGGTCGAGCCCGCTGCTATAAAGCACGCTTTGGCAGGCTTTTCTGGCATTAGAGAACTAGGCATAGCTCCTCGTGGTCCCCTGCAGAGTTCCTAAGCCAGCAGAGAGCAGAAAAAGCAACTTTCTTGATCATAAGTATTTTTAAACTTTTTAGTTTGCATTTTTCGATCTTTTGAGCTTTTCGACTACTGTTTGTGCCTATATTACTGTTTTATTACCTTATTTTCCGTTTTTTGTGAGCTTATATTGTTGATTGCACTTGTGGGCTAAAGTATTGCTTAAAAGTAACAAACAGGCTAATACACTCAAGTGTACCAGCCTTTGATAGCAATTTAGTCGAAAACAAAGCATTTACTGCATTTTTTCTGTCTGTTTGCAAAAAAACAAAAAAAGCAAAAAAATATTTCTCCTTTCCTAAACTTTCCTAGCTAGTTGTTCCAGTGATCAGATTTTGCTGATCCCTGGGCTTTGTATTTGGTTTCTGTGTTCCTCCATTTTCTTGTGTGGCCAGAGGTAGTTTCTTTACTCACCAGTGGGAGTGGGGAGTACTGAGCTGCTTGTTTGTCCTCAGAGGAGTGGTTAGAAGCAGCAACTAGTAATTTTTCGGCCATTTTGGGTCATTTCCTGTTTTTTCCAGCCCCCTGCTATAAAGCACGCTTTGGCAGGCTTTTCTGGCATTAGAGAACTAGGCATAGCTCCTCGTGGTCCCCTGCAGAGTTCCTAAGCCAGCAGAGAGCAGAAAAAGCAACTTTCTTGATCATAAGTATTTTTTAAACTTTTTAGTTTGCATTTTTCGATCTTTTGAGCTTTTTGACTACTGTTTGTGCCTATATTACTGTTTTATTACCTTATTTTCCTGTTTTTGTGAGCTTATATTGTTGATTGCACTTGTGGGCTAAAGTATTGCTTAAAAGTAACAAACAGGCTAATACACTCAAGTGTACCAGCCTTTGATAGCAATTTAGTCGAAAACAAAGCATTTACTGCATTTTTTCTGTCTGTTTGCAAAAAAAAAAACAAAAAAAAAAAATATTTCTCCTTTCCTAAACTTTCCTAGCTAGTTGTTCCAGTGATCAGATTTTGCTGATCCCTGGGCTTTGTATTTGGTTTCTGTGTTCCTCCATTTTCTTGTGTGGCCAGAGGTAGTTTCTTTACTCACCAGTGGGAGTGGGAGTACTGAGCTGCTTGTTTGTCCTCAGAGGAGTGGTTAGAGGCAGCCACTAGTAATTCGTCGGCCATTTTGGGTCATTTCCTGTTTTTTCCAGCCCCCTGCTATAAAGCACGCTTTGGCAGGCTTTTCTGGCATTAGAGAACTAGGCATAGCTCCTCGTGGTCCCCTGCAGAGTTCTTAAGCCAGCAGAGAGCAGAAAAAGCAACTTTCTTGATCATAAGTATTTTTAAACTTTTTAGTTTGCATTTTTCGATCTTTTGAGCTTTTCGACTACTGTTTGTGCCTATATTACTGTTTTATTACCTTATTTTCCTGTTTTTGTGAGCTTATATTGTTGATTGCACTTGTGGGCTAAAGTATTGCTTAAAAGTAACAAACAGGCTAATACACTCAAGTGTACCAGCCTTTGATAGCAATTTAGTCGAAAACAAAGCATTTACTGCATTTTTTTTGTCTGTTTGCAAATAAAAACAAAAAAAAAAAACAAAAAAACATTTCTCCTTTCCTAAACTTTCCTAGCTAGTTGTTCCAGTGATCAGATTTTGCTGATCCCTGGGCTTTGTATTTGGTTTCTGTGTTCCTCCATTTTCTTGTGTGGCCAGAGGTAGTTTTTTTATTCACCAGTGGGAGTGGGGAGTACTGAGCTGCTTGTTTGTCCTCAGAGGAGTGGTTAGAAGCAGCAACTAGTAATTCGTCGGCCATTTTGGGTCATTTCCTGTTTTTTCCAGCCCCCTGCTATAAAGCATGCTTTGGCAGGCTTTTCTGGCATTAGAGAACTAGGCATAGCTCCTCGTGGTCCCCTGCAGAGTTCCTAAGCCAGCAGAGAGCAGAAAAAGCAACTTTCTTGATCATAAGTATTTTTAAACTTTTTAGTTTGCATTTTTCGATCTTTTGAGCTTTTCGACTACTGTTTGTGCCTATATTACTGTTTTATTACCTTATTTTCCTGTTTTTGTGAGCTTATATTGTTGATTGCACTTGTGGGCTAAAGTATTGCTTAAAAGTAACAAACAGGCTAATACACTCAAGTGTACCAGCCTTTGATAGCAATTTAGTTGAAAACAAAGCATTTACTGCATTTTTTCTGTCTGTTTGCAAAAAGCAAAAAAAAAAAAAATATTTCTCCTTTCCTAAACTTTCCTAGCTAGTTGTTCCAGTGATCAGATTTTGCTGATCCCTGGGCTTTGTATTTGGTTTCTGTGTTCCTCCATTTTCTTGTGTGGCCAGAGGTAGTTTCTTTACTCACCAGTGGGAGTGGGGAGTACTGAGCTGCTTGTTTGTCCTCAGAGGAGTGGTTAGAAGCAGCAACTAGTAATTGTCGGCCATTTTGGGTCATTTCCTGTTTGTTCCAGCGCCCTGCTATAAAGCACGCTTTGGCAGGCTTTTCTGGCATTAGAGAACTAGGCATAGCTCCTCGTGGTCCCCTGCAGAGTTCCTAAGCCAGCAGAGAGCAGAAAAAGCAACTTTCTTGATCATAAGTATGTTTTAAACTTTTTAGTTTGCATTTTTCGATCTTTTGAGCTTTTCGACTACTGTTTGTGCCTATATTACTGTTTTATTACCTTATTTTCCTGTTTTTGTGAGCTTATATTATTGATTGCACTTGTGGGCTAAAGTATTGCTTAAAAGTAACAAACAGGCTAATACACTCAAGTGTACCAGCCTTTGATAGCAATTTAGTCGAAAACAAAGCATTTACTGCATTTTTTCTGTCTGTTTGCAAAAAAAAAGACAAAAAACTATTTCTCCTTTCCTAAACTTTCCTAGCTAGTTGTTCCAGTGATCAGATTTTGCTGATCCCTGGGCTTTGTATTTGGTTTCTGTGTTCCTCCATTTTCTTGTGTGGCCAGAGGTAGTTTCTTTACTCACCAGTGGGAGTGGGGAGTACTGAGCTGCTTGTTTGTCCTCAGAGGAGTGGTTAGAAGCAGCAACTAGTATATTGTCGGCCATTTTGGGTCATTTCCTGTTTTTTCCAGCCCCTGCTATAAAGCACGCTTTGGCAGGCTTTTCTGGCATTAGAGAACTAGGCATAGCTCCTCGTGGTCCCCTGCAGAGTTCCTAAGCCAGCAGAGAGCAGAAAAAGCAACTTTCTTGATCATAAGTATTTTTTAAACTTTTTAGTTTGCATTTTTCGATCTTTTGAGCTTTTCGACTACTGTTTGTGCCTATATTACTGTTTTATTACCTTATTTTCCTGTTTTTGTGAGCTTATATTGTTGATTGCACTTGTGGGCTAAAGTATTGCTTAAAAGTAACAAACAGGCTAATACACTCAAGTGTACCAGCCTTTGATAGCAATTTAGTCGAAAACAAAGCATTTACTGCATTTTTTTCTGTTTGCAAAAAAAAAAAAAAAAAAAAATATTTCTCCTTTCCTAAACTTTCCTAGCTAGTTGTTCCAGTGATCAGATTTTGCTGATCCCTGGGCTTTGTATTTGGTTTCTGTGTTCCTCCATTTTCTTGTGTGGCCAGAGGTAGTTTCTTTACTCACCAGTGGGAGTGGGGAGTACTGAGCTGCTTGTTTGTCCTCAGAGGAGTGGTTAGAAGCAGCCACTAGTAATTCGTCGGCCATTTTGGGTCATTTCCTGTTTTTTCCAGCCCCCTGCTATAAAGCACGCTTTGGCAGGCTTTTCTGGCATTAGAGAACTAGGCATAGCTCCTCGTGGTCCCCTGCAGAGTTCTTAAGCCAGCAGAGAGCAGAAAAAGCAACTTTCTTGATCATAAGTATTTTTTAAACTTTTTAGTTTGCATTTTTCGATCTTTTGAGCTTTTCGACTACTGTTTGTGCCTATATTACTGTTTTATTACCTTATTTTCCTGTTTTTGTGAGCTTATATTGTTGATTGCACTTGTGGGCTAAAGTATTGCTTAAAAGTAACAAACAGGCTAATACACTCAAGTGTACCAGCCTTTGATAGCAATTTAGTCGAAAACAAAGCATTTACTGCATTTTTTTTGTCTGTTTGCAAATAAAAACAAAAAAAAAAAAACAAAAAAACATTTCTCCTTTCCTAAACTTTCCTAGCTAGTTGTTCCAGTGATCAGATTTTGCTGATCCCTGGGCTTTGTATTTGGTTTCTGTGTTCCTCCATTTTCTTGTGTGGCCAGATGTAGTTTCTTTATTCACCAGTGGGAGTGGGGAGTACTGAGCTGCTTGTTTGTCCTCAGAGGAGTGGTTAGAAGCAGCAACTAGTAATTCATCAGCCATTTTGGGTCATTTCCTGTTTTTTCCAGCCCCCTGCTATAAAGCACGCGTTAGCGCGCTTTAGCGCGGAGCTGCTACCGTTGCACACTAGGGCAGTGCCGGTTAATCAGATTTAAACTATTAGGGCTACCTAAAGTCCACTCTTCAAATTTTCCCTTAAAACTACCTTCCTCAAAGTATACTACTGTCCTATTTAGTGTATCTTACAACTATAAATTATCTCTACTTGACTCCCAAGTAGACTATTCTCTGTCTGTATAGCGAAGCACTTGCTCCTACAGTACTTATCACCTCGATACAGCACTCTTGTTATAGTAAGTACCCCAAAAAAGCAAACCCCATTTCTCGGTCACCCACATCCCCCAGAACCTTTTCTTAAGTTTTTCTGTCTATTCCTTCTAGCATGTCGAGGGATCAGTTGCTAATGTCCTCTCCTGCTCAGCTGGTGAACCTGGGAATATTGAGGCAATGTTACAATTGCCTCATGTACACAGACAACCCTCTCCTCCTCCCACAAAACACAAATACATGCGAGATGCAACTATACGGCCAAATTGGAGGCTGAGCTCTCTCAACATAGGACTGGCATGACCAGACAGGAGGAGAAGGTAACCACACACACTATAGACCCAGTCTCACATAATACCATCACAACCTCAAATCATACACATAAACACACAAAGACATACTCGGAGGCTCTGATCAAAAATCTACCAAAACAGCAGAGGCCACCAAAGCAGACACCCAAACAACTACCACCTCAGAACACAACACCTGCAACACATAGACCACCCAGTCAGAGTGTCAAGCAGTCACAGCCCTTAAGGCCAAACACAATGCCAGACACACTAGTCATTGGTGACTCCATAGTCAGACACACTGACGTCCCGCTCACCAGACTGAGTAAGGAGAAGGTCACAGTAAGCTGTCTGTCGGGTGCTAGAATCCGCCACATAACGCATGCACTCAGGTCTCTCAACAGCAGGTACAAGTACGACTCAATCATTGTCCACGCTGGTGTTAACGACCTGAGACGAACCTCCTTGGACTACATGAAAAGAGACATAGAGGAGCTCTCTGATTATGTAGCCCAAGCAGGTATGACCCTGACCTTGAGCAGTATCCTACCTTCACCAAGAATGATGCCACAATACATAGATAAGATGATCAGCTTTAACAATTGGCTTAAACTCTGGTGTCATTCAAAGGGGATCCAATGTCTGTCTGCCTGGGATGACATGCTGGACAAGCCACGCTGCTTCGCAAGGGACGGCTTGCACTTGTCACCCTGGGATTCGGATTTTGGCAAAGGCTCTTGCCACCCCATAGTGCCTTTTTAGGCAAGGCTCAAATTCTAAACCTACCACCCTAGAACAAAACAAAGAAAAAAAACTAAGGGTAATGCTGCTCAATGCCAGAAGTCTCAACCTCAAGATGCACGCACTCGAGGCCCTTCTCAGTATGGAGAACATCGATGTCTGTGCTGTGACAGAAACCTGGTTCAAGGCTCCTGAGAGCACCCCAGCACTATCAGGTTTTACCTCATATCATGCGTTCCGGCCCCAAAACCTGGACAATACCAAGAAAGGAGGAGGGGTATCCATATTCATCAAGGACACCCACACCTCAAGATTGGTGGCATCGCACGATGCATCGGAAACCATCCAGGTGCAATTAACCATAGGCAAGACTGCTCTGCAATTTGTAGCATGTTACAGGCCACCCTCGCAAACTCAGGAACCTCATATGGCCTTCCTGAAAATACTGGAGGGGATAAATGTATCTCCGAACACCATCATACTAAGTGACTTCAACTACCCTAATATAGACTGGGAACACTACTCAAGCCCAAACACTCTAGCCCAAAAGTTCCTGGAATTCATAAACTCAAATGCCATGGAACAACTAGTCACCATCCCCACAAGAGGAGAAAACATACTTGATCTCATCATCACGAACATGGGAGCACAATGTTCAACGCCGAAGTATACCCTCACTGGTGAGATCTGATCACAAACTAATCTTGCTGGAGGTCCTCATCCCGCCCCCACCGAAATGAAAAGACCACAGTAAAGAACTTCTCGAAGCCGACTTCACACTTCTAAAGACTAGTGTGGTCTCCTTTAAGGCCCCTGAGCCGGCGGTTAACATTACTCAAACCGCTGAATCACTTACAAATGCCTTCTACCAGCACCTGCAGGCTGCATGGATCAGGCAATCCCAAGCAAAACAAAGACTCTTTGTACCAAAGGCAAGCGTCCAGTCTGGTGGACCCCAGCCATAAACAAACTCTACAACAAAAGGAGAAAGCTACTACAAGATAGAGCAAAATCCTTAAAAGGTAAGACACCGCTGATCACTATAAGTAAAAAGCTAAGAGCTCTCATAAAATCATCCAAAGCTAATTTTGAGAAAAAATAGCTAAGGACTCTAAAGACAACCATAAGGCATTCTTTAGCTATGTCAGAAACCTAGGAGGAAACTCCCAGATATGCTCAGAATTAGTTCAAAATGATGTGAAGATTACTGATCCTACAGACATTGCCAACATACTGGCTGAAAGGTTCAGTGCAAACTTCTCCCCCCCTAAAGGAGATATCTCTATACCAAATGATTGTAGCCCCCCCAAACATCTCTAACGCCCAGGTGAAAATTGCTCTCTCCAAGGCAAAGAACACAGCATCCATGGGACCTGATGGTGTCCCCAGCTGTGTGCTCCATGAACTCAACGAGGAATTAAACCCACAGTTAGGACAGCTGTTTAATCTTAGTCTCACCTCCGGATACGCACCCAGGAGTGGCGCAGCGACTGTGGTCCCACTCCACAAAGGCGGTGCCTCCACCGACCCTGGAAATTACCGTCCCATTAGCTTGACAAGCCTTATCTGCAAAGCCATGGAGAGGATCATAATGAATCTCATAAATAAAGACATAGGGAACTTGCAGACTTTGGATCCAACCCAGTTTGGCTTTGTCAAAGGCAGATCATGCCTTCTAAACTTGGTTGACTTTTTGAAACAGTCACCAAGGCCATTGACGAGGAAAGGCAGTCCATACAGCCTACCTAGACCTGGCGAAGGCTTTTGATACAATACCTCACTCGGGTATCATTGAAAAACTCATCAACTTAAATGTAAACCCATACATTACAAGATGGGTTGCAAACTGGCTGAGTGACAGAACCCACAGGGTCAGAGTTGCTGGCGCCATGTCAGACTCAAAGCCTGTCACAAGTGGTGTCCCACAGGGCTCAGTCCTGGGCCCACTCTTGTTTGGCATCTACTTTTCTGAAGTACAAGCAAACACAGGAGGGTTATGGCTGACAAAGTTTGCAGATGACTGCAAACTGGGCCGTAGTTGAAAACACATCCGACACAGATATCCTTCAGAAGGGTCTCACAGAAACGGATAACTGGTGCCAGAGCCATGGCCTAAAATTAAATGCCAAGAAATGCATAGTCATACCCTTCGGGAAAAATAAGGTTACCCCTAGCTACCATATAGGTGGCAATCCCCTGAACACAGAAGAAGTTATTAGGGACCTGGGAACCCAGGTTGACAGTAGCCTTTCATTCGACACTCATATTGCTAAAGTAGTTAGGAAGACCTTCTACATTGCCCACCTTATCATGAAGGGATTCACATCTAGATCAAGGGAAGTCATAGTCTCCCTATACTCATCACTCATCAGACCAATGATCGAGTACAATGCCCCATTCGAATGTATCTGACCCGACACTTGCAGCAGCTGGAGAGGCCACAAAAGTTCCTCACCAAAAGGATAAAGGGTCTCAAAAATCTGTCTTATGCTGCCCGACTGAAAGAACTCCAGTTATATTCAGTTGCTTACCGCTTGCTCAGAGGTGACCTATGCCTGACATACAAGGCCATGTCAAACCCAGATTTGATGAACATGCTTCATCTCAAAAATCTAGATCCCTCAGAGCCACAAGGGCGGGAGACTTAAACCTCGACACGGTTATTAATAGGACGTGCTGGAGGGATAGATTCATCACCCAAAGACTCCCTATGCTGTGGAACAAAATCCCGGTTTATGTGAGGCAGAGCACCTCGCTGGCCTTGTTCAAGAGGAATCTTGACCAATGGATGGGAGATCGCAGATACACCCCAGGGGTTACCTCAGTGTCACTGCTCGACAGAGGCACAGCAAAATAATGGGCATAGTTTCTCCAAACTAAAGGGGTGGCGTAAGCCACAAAACTATGGGCTAGGCTTATAAATGCCCTCGGGCAGATAGCCTAGTATGAACCTATGAACCTATGAACCTATGGATGGAAATATTGCTGTCAATATTATTCTGTTTTAGTAGAAAACTATAGTTAAGGCCTACACTTCTGTGATTGTTCCTAACATGGTAATAGCAACCAAGGCAAGGACTTCTAAAGTAAGAGTTTAATTGCATAGAGATTTCTGCAGGTTCAAAAATGGGTAGGATCAATATTTCTATTAAGTTCTTGAGGGAGGGGGTCTTTCCACTTCAGAAATGTGTTTGACTATAGACAGAGGTCAGTGAAGGCTCCAATTGCAGGCAAGCTGAAAAAGCTGAGAAATGCAGTTTTTGTGAGGTATAGGTAAGGTCTATATCAAATAATATTATTAAATAGACCAAGAAATGTGTGACTTAAGCTACTCTGATAATATATTCCACTTAGCCAGGTAAGACTGTCCTTAATCACTTAACAGTGTGCAAGGGTTTGTGAAGAAAATTATTTTTCTTTGCTCGATTTGAAGATAATTGTTTCCCCTTTAGTGCTTCATGTCACCATGAAGGTTAACCAGTATGGGCTTGGTCAGAATGTTGGCTATCAGTTTAAGGTTTGCTCTGTATTTTCTTGCTTTTAGGAGTCTTTGGGAATAGGGGAAGGCATGCAGGACCACCTGTCCTACTCATTTTAAAAGGCATTCACTGCCCTTCCCTCCATGCATAGATACATGAAGCAGAATTTTTGAGTTGGTGATTCATGGTAGATTTATACAGGTCTGTATCAGAAACCCATCTCTCTAGTGCCTGATTGTAAAGACCATGGTGTCCAACTTACATTTGTGGGGACTGTGGGTCTTGCGTAAACAAAAAAGGCACTGAGGTTGATAGTCATTCAGCAGATTCTGTCTCTTGAAGACACACTTTTTGTTGATCATATTTTTACATATTATCCACCTCACAAAGATTCCCCAAAATCATATCAGAAAAAAATCAATAAGATACAGTATTAACAAAGAATATAACATTTCCTCTTCGTGGTTTTTACTGCAGTGGTTTGGAAGTTGCATAGGTCACATTGATAAACAAGCTGCCAGTTACTGTGTACACAAGAAAAAAAATGGCATGGCTGCTATGCCTTTTGTACCAAGCAGCCCATTGACATCCTTGGTGTGAAGAGAAGATAAGGCTTCTGGTGGATAATCTAAAGATCCCAGTGTCAGGCTAGATAAATAGATGCCTGCATGTAGGTACTATTCAAGTATTATGCTATACTTATAATGATATGTTACACCACCTAACTAGTTGTCATAGTGTATGCTATACTTATAACGATATGTTACACCACCTAACTAGTTGTCATAGTGTATGCTATACTTATAACGATATGTCATACCACCTAACTAGTTGTTATACTATATTATTATACAGATAATTGTTAGTGGAAATAGAATTCTCAAAGTTCCATGCGATCAAGGAATGTTGTATCTTTGAATTCATTGCCTTCTGGGTGTAGTTATCTGAGTTATTAAAGTTTTATGTCAGTTGTTGACATCCCTTCTTCTTCAGTTTATGTTAAGATCTGTAATATATGCTATCTAAAGCACAGTGTAATATACTTACATTCATTTATTATATTTTTGTAAACTGTGTCTTTTTGTAAGAAAATGTTTTTGCCAGCTATGCTTGTTTTAACCCTTTGTAACCTCTGTGAATGTGCACCTGAATTTTAAAATGCATTTTGTGTTTTTACAGTCCAGGATGTGTCTGAAAAAGGTCATCGGACCAGCCCACACATCTGATAAAAAATATTTTAATTAAGAGATAGAAAGATACAATTTTGAATGATGCAGTAACAGTAGTCCTTATGGTGAGCATCACCAGATCTTCGGAAACATATATCTTTATTTTTGCAACGTCCTGAAGATCGATAATGAATAAATAAAATTATAAAAGATAATGCAGCAGTGATCCCTACAGTCAATATAAACTAAATTAAAAAAGTAAAATCTTTATTTTTGTAGCACTTCCCTGCATTTAATCCCAATCAATGGCATCATCAGGCCATTGTGTAACTTGTCATTCCATAGGCTGTTCAGAGTCCGCCTCGCACTGTTAGTATGTATCTTCTTCAGATTTTTTGTGGTTGAGAGTACTGTCCATTTGGTGGGACTCCAAAAAGGAATACATTTAAGGACTATATATTTCTTGTTCTTGCACTAAATTAGGAGTTTCTAAAACACTTCTGTAAGTTCAATTTGGCATATTCTTCCATCTGTGTAGTATGCACCAGTGTCTGCGGGCAAGAGACTACTGCACACATGCAGTTCACAACTTCTATGGAACAGAGCATCATGGATGCAGCTAAAGAACTGCAGTGCAAACCTTACACAGCGTCAGGACTCAGACACAGACATATAGAAGACTGAAATCACCACACTGCGTAATAGCAATAACTGATTCTCACCTAAATTGCCTACTATGGATAGTTGCATCTCACCATCAGTGTCATATAGTGTATAGCCTCACAACAGTTTCTAAGTGAAATTCTCTTTATTTCATAGAGGAGAGTAAGACCGAAAACATTGCTCTGAGTCACATTCCTAGAAAATGTAGGGTTTGTGTAAAAAATGGTTACCTGTAGTTTTACTATTTATAAACTTCTGTACTTGCTGTAAGAGCCAGTTCAAATGAAATACCTTTTGAAAGATTACCAGGAGACATGCATGAATGGGCGTACCTTCGTTGAAGGTTGTGCGTCAGGGCTGGCAACTCGGCATGTAAAAATCTACTTCTACTGCCAATCATTAGCAGACCGAAGTTCCGCTGTGGCGACCCCTAACCGGGAAAAGCTGAAAGACACAACAACAACCAATGTTCAACCTTTTTGACTGCATAAAACCATCTTAAAGAAGAAACACTAGTTTATACCTTTAACTATTGCATCATTAAAAGGTATTTTTATAAGGCATAGAAACTAATCAAATTTTACTTTATTTTGAAAAAAAAAGTATTTTATTACAGCATTGAAGTGTTAGTCCTTATAGTAACAACTGTCATAGCCACTTTAAGTCTGCACTATTGTTTTATTAACATGTGCTTTGTCTTCAGGTGTATTTTTACTGTGATGTCTCCATTCACTGATAAAGGTGAAGCTAAATAAGCAATATTGGCTAAAGCATTAGATAACCCTTTTTAGTTATGCAAGGCCCTTCACACAGGGTAGTACAGCAGCACCTTAGCTGTCCACCTTATCTGAACTCAGAATTGAAAGATAACAAGCAAATCTTCATTTTGGAGGCAGCCACACATCAGAGAAATGAGAAAGCAACACGGAGTGTAGTTCCATGACCTCATTCAATCATGAGCTATTGTCTAGTAAGCAGCACTGGGTTTGGGACAATACAGAAGCACCAGGCTGTTATGGGCCTGCATATTTACAAAGCTTTTCTCCCCAGGCCTCCACTAAAAATGGGATTCATGCCCAGTCGGACTTTCCTGGTAAACAAATGCCAACTAAATTAAAAATAAAACGTAAGCAAACAGTGGATGAAAGAACCAAACCTAGCATCTCTGGGATTAATAATTTAATAGAACATTCACTTCTGCACTGTGGTGTCTGTAAGCCAGAGATTTACTCTGAACTGCATTCACCTAATGGAATTAGAATATGGAATCATTTTCAAAATAGCTAAGAAAAGTCACCTGCTGCACATTTGGGATCTATGTTAGAAGAATGAAAATGCTATAACTGAAAAACATGCACCATGAAAAGCAGTGATCAGCATGGCATATGAAGACTGTTAATCTGTGGGTGGCAAGTCCCTCATATTCTCCATTCAGGGTACTTTACTCCTGCAACCCTGGATTTAATATAATTATTTCTAAGATCTCTGCATTTTAACAAAGGTACAAATTCCAACAATGGGGACATCATTTATTTAAATACATTTTTTTACTTGGTTTTAAAACAACAGATAAATAAATAAATTATGAAACAAGCAAATAACTACTTACATAGTCCACAGCTGGTCAATACATCAAAGTTATACATATCAACAATTAATATGTTTCAAGCAAGTCTATAACTTTAATGCAAGATTTATATGAATATGTAGTATTAGAAGTTCTCATCTTTGCATTTCACTACTGCAAACAATTTTTGCCATACTAATATATTTTATTTATTTATTTTATTTTACATGTGTTGACTGGGATAGTCCGACTGGATATATGTCCATTTTCAGTGGAAGCCCGGGGAGAAAAGCTTCAAACTTACAAACAGATAAAGACAAGCAAATTACAGTATATGCACAAACATATTGTATTAACATACAAGTTACAGTCTAACATTTCAAGCCTATGAAGAATACAGCTTATATTCAGAAATATATACAATTGTACAACGACCCCCCCATTAATATTCCAAAACGTGCACGCTGATTGGTCAGCGTGCACGTTATAAATCAGAGTTATAGTAATGGAAAAAGGTCCGGTCGCCCTGACTTTTTCCATTAGTATAACTCTTTTTTTACAGCAACGGAGAACGCAAGATCTCCATTGATTTTTACACAATGTCTCGATATGTTAAACGAGTTTAACATAGCGAGACAGCTTTAAAAAAAGTAACGGAGATCTTCATATCTCCGTTGCTTTTTTTAAAGGTGTCTCGCTATGTTAAATGGGTTTAACATAGCGAGATAGCTTTAAAAAAAGCAACAGAGGTTCTCCATTGCTTTTTTTACAGCTGTCTTGCTATGTTAAACTCCTTTAACATAGCGAGACAGTTTGTAAAAAGCAACGGAGATCTTGCTTTCTCCATTGCTTATGCCCACAGCTCTGATGTATTGCATAAGCATACACATGCGCAGTACATCAGAGCTGCCGCAGAATACCAGACAGTTGCAGAAGGGCAGCAAGGAGGCATTATACAATGCCATTATTTAAGAAAAGTAATTCTTTTTTTTCTTAAATAATGTCATTAATATAATAACTCCACTTCTGGGTGTGGGTAATGCTGTATTTACCCACAGTTGTCTTTGTTTGGCCACTTGGGCTTTGCCCTCGTGACCAAACCACACCAACCATGGTAAATCCAGCATTATCCACACCCAGGCGTGGGTTATTGCTATAATATGTTAAAAGTTTTTCTTATCAAACATATAGGTGCAGCTATATACAGAGTATCTGCAAAGATGTTACAGTTTCTCTTTTCAAACCCTTTAGTGTAAGAGGTAAATCGCTGTGAATAAAAATTGCAGGGATATGGAAGTAGATGAGGCTTTAGTCAGGGTTAGATCAAGGACATAACCAGTGAGTTTTGAACTGATTAAGGGATGGGGTTCAGAGTAAGGTCAGATGGGAGAGAATTCCAGGTTTTGACTACTGAATTTGCGAACAAAGATTCTCCAGATAGGTTGTTAGCTTTAACAGATTGAACCAAAAGTTTTGTAATGGAATGAAGTGGCCTAGTGTTTTTGTAGGACTGGATAATGTTTTTAAGGGAGGGCATTTTTTCTGGATGGTTAATAACCTTGAATGCTACAGTAAGCTGATTATAGGTTCATAGGTTCATAGGTTGGTAGTAGGCTATCAGCCCTAGGGCCTATACAAGCCTAGCCATAACAATTCCCTGGCTATTTCTTCCCACACTATTTACTTCCATGGACCCCTGTCTAGCAGGGCGACTGACGTGATCCCCGGGGTGAATTTCCTTTCTCCCATCCAATCGTCAAGGTTCCTTTTGAAGAGGGCCAAAGAGGCACTCTGCTTGACATTAATGGGCAATCTATTCCAGAGTCTGGGGAGTCTCTGGGTCAGGAACCTATCCCTCCAGCATGTTTTGTTTATTGTGATGACAAGGTTTAGATCCCTGGAGCGTGTGGCTCTGGGGGATTGGGATTTCTTTAATTGTAGCATGTCCAACAGCTCTGGGTTTGACATGGCCTTGTATGTTAAGCAGAGATCGCCTCTGAGTAGACGATATGCGACAGAGTATAGCTGGAGTTTTTTAAGGTGGTCAGCATAGGGCATCTGCTTTAGGCCTGTGATTCTTTTAGTGAGGTATTTCTGTGGTCTTTCCAGTTGTTGCAGATGTTTTGAGAGGTACATACCAAACGGGGCATTGTATTCTATAATGGGTCTAATGAGGGATGAGTACAGTGGGACAATGACCTCCTTTTTTCTGGATGAAAAGCCCTTAGTGATGAGGTGTGCCACATAGAAGGATTTCCTGACTGGTGTGGCAATGTGGTTATCGAAGGTGAGACCACTGTCCACCTGTGTCCCTAAGTCTCTTATCACACTTTCGGTGTTTAGTGTACTGCCACCTATATGGTAATTCACGGATACATGTTTTTTCCCAAAGGGGATAACTATACATTTCTTGGCAACGAGCTTGAGCCCATGGCTCTGGCACCAAGCATCTGTTTCTGTAAGGCCCTTTTTTAGAGTATCCATATTATCTGGGGACTCAATAATGGCTCCCAGTTTGCAGTCATCTGCGAACTTTGTTATCCAGAGTCCCTTAGTATTGGCCTGTACTTCAGAGAAGTAGATACCAAACAAGAGCGGTCCGAGGACTTAACCCTGAGGTACTCCACTTGTCACTTGTCTGGAGCTGGATTTGGAGTCGGCTACTTTTACAGTGTGGGTTCTATCAGTAAGCCAGTTAGCAACCCATTGGGTGACGTAGGGATTAATGCCCAGCTTAGTAAGTTTATCTATGATTCCAGAGTGGGGGATGGTGTCAAAGGCCTTGGCAAGGTCTAGATAGGCTGTGTGGACCACCTTACCCTTGTCCATGGCTCTGGAGACTGATTTGAAGTCAATCAGGTTCAGGAGACAAGATCTGCCCTTCACGAACCCAAACTGGGTGGGGTCCAGTGTTTGAAGGTTGCCAATGTCTTTGTTTATAAGTTCCATGATAATATGCTCCATGGCCTTGCAGATAAGGCTTGTCAGACTGATGGGACGGTAGTTTCCGGGATCCAAGGTGGATCCCCACTTGTGGAGTGGGATAACTGTAGCTCTGCGCCACTCAGTGGGCATATTGAATTAGCCTGGGGAGTTCTAGCCATCCTAAGAGGTTTAGGTTTTGACAATGATGTGTCCTGTAGGGAGTTCCTGTGTCAAACCTGGCAATTTGATTGTAGCAGCTACAGAGTTT
This sequence comes from Protopterus annectens, assembly GCF_019279795.1. NCBI lineage: Eukaryota > Metazoa > Chordata > Ceratodontiformes > Protopteridae > Protopterus > Protopterus annectens. The sequence goes on from NC_056738.1 coordinate 358,560,385, forward strand.
GCTGAGATCAGTTTTGTTCATGTTACTGAGTATTGGCGAGGCATAGAGTAGAGTTGAAAGCAGATGGGTATGGGCAATGGCAGTCCTAGCTAGAGGGGTGAGAAAAGGTTTGTTTTTGTATAGGGAGCCAAGTTTTTTATTAACGGTTTTAATAGTTTGGTTTGCATGCATATCATATTTGAGGTTGTTGTCTATTATAACACCCAGGAGTTTGGTATAGATATCTGGTGAGATTATGGCCCCATTGTTAGATGCTATAGTAAATGAACATTGAGAGGATTTGCGAGTAGGGGAGAAGAACAATAGCTTTGTTTTATTAGGGTTTAATACCAGCTGTTGATTAGTGATCCAGTTTTCCACTGTATTAAAGGTTTTCTGGGATAAACTAAGGAGATCTGAAGGGGTACAGGTTGAACAAATCAGGGTGGAGTCATCGGCATATTGTATACAGGTTGCTTCTGGGATTACAGTGTGGAGGTCATTGATAAAGAGGGAGAAAAGAAGGGACATAATATGGAGCCTTGAGGGACAGCAAGGGTAATGGGGAGAAGGGTGGAGAGTTGGTCCTGACAAAGGACAGCCTGCTGTCTTCCACGAAGATAAGAGTGAAACCATTGTATGGCATGGTTGTTTAGGGATATTTTATTTAGGGTAAGTAAGAGTAGCTGGTGGTTAACTAACTAACAAAGGCCTTGAAAAGATCAAGAAAAGGGAGAAGATAGTTTGCTGTTGTTACGGTTGGAATTTATGACATTTAGGAGAGGAGGGCTGAGGTGGTGCTGTGCTGTGGTCTAAATCCATGCTGGGAGTTGGCCAGAAGATTATGTTGAATAAGGTAGTGTAAGAGTTGTTTATGGATACACTTTTCCATAATTTTAGCCAGAGGGGAAAGGATAGCTATTGGTCTATAGTTTGACAGCCCAATGGAGCTGCCTCCTTTGTGGAGTGGACTTCAGTTATGGTTCTGTTTATCAAAATAGAGACAGGGTATGCTATAACATCAGCATCTTTTTGCAGGTAGTCTGCAGGGAGGAGGTCAGCTGAAATGGTGGTTGGTTTGAGTTTTCTAATTAGGGCTCTAATGAGTGAAGTTGGAACTTTTTGGAAGCTGGAGAGAATGTCACTGGGTTTAGGGGTTTCAGCATTAGGAAAACTGGGTTTATGTTTGCTAGCAAGGGCTTTGATGCTTTCTGTAAAGAAACTGTTGAAGGTGTTGGCAATGGACTCTGGCAATATTTGGGTTGGGGCTGAGGGGGTTGGAGTTTTTAGATTGCCCTGGGTGGAAGAGTTTGTTAATACCTGCCCAGAACTTCTGTGGCTTGTTGTGGTGATGTTCTTCATGTTTCACTGATGCAGTCATTACATTTGGGTAATCCTGTTGGCAGGTTGCCCTCAGTCGGCCTGAATTCCAAAGTCTTGGGTCCTGCGTCAGTTGCTGTCGCCCCTTCCCTGACGTCAGGTCGTCAGGGGTATAAAAGATGCAGCTGATGCCATTTTCTTCAGTCTTTTTTGCCACGCGGTGCCCGAAGCAGAAGCAGTTTGCAAGTGCCGGTCGGTCGACTCCTGAGATTTTTGTGTTCGAGTTTCAGATCCGAAGTCTTCATTAAAAACTTTTTTCTTGCTCCAGACCAATGTCAGAAAAAGTTAATAACTGTATTTCTTGTGGGAAGCAAATACCTCATAAGGACTTTCATTCTTACTGTATTTCTTGCCTAGACCCTGACCATGACATTTCTAGTTGTTGGTTTTGTGCTAGATTTAACCAACGCACTATTAAGCATCGGTATGATTTTGCACTAAGCTATTTTGGGCGCAGATTTAATTATACAATGTCGTCAGATAGCCATCCAACTACCGGAGTTCACAAGAAAAAGAAAAAGACAGGCAACTGAGGTCCAAAACCGATGACAAAGCTGCTCCTAAGCCAGTCGCTGGTTCGCTGGTTCTCAGTGAGGCGCTTTCGCAGCCCCTGATGTCCGCTACCTTAGAGTTGCAGGCCGCTACCAACTCCCATGTAGAGTCGGTCAGGTCACTGGAAACTCAAGGTATTGGAGCCTCGGAGACTATTCCCTCAGATGGGTCCAGAGCCGCTGAGCAGGCATCGGCTTCTGAGGGTGTATTCAGACCTAAACAATTATACATTAAACCGACTTCAGCTTCAAAGGCAAAGACTAAAGCATCTTTAAAAGCAAAGAAACAAGTTCACCAGCCACATGGACAGGCCTCCATGTCCAAAAAACAGATGCTCAAAATGGCCGAAGACTTAATTACCTTGATCAGGGGTTCCCATCCCCCTCCTGATAAGAGGCCTAGGCAAGAGACAGACTATGAATCTTCAGATCAGGTTTCCATTTCCTCTGATTCTTCTTCTGATCAGGAATATTCTCTTCCCCCCTATGAGAATTCTGATGCTAAAGAATCTATTCCTTCAGCTTCTCCTCCTGAGGACTATTCATTTGGGGAAACATTGCATACCATGAGGGAGCATTTCCACTGGGAGAGCCAAGATTATTCAGAATCTAAGAAGAGGCTCAGGGACTTCCTTCTACTACCTCAAGACAGGCCTCTAGCTATTCCACCTGTGTTAGACATTGTAGATGATGTGTTTTCAGAGTCTAGTTTGACCCCTGACTCCTTACCTCCAGCTCCTGTTAAGCCTGACAGATACTACAGGGTTCCTGACTCTCATAAATTCCTTTTCAAAAACCCTGCTGCAGACCCAGAAACTATTTCTCAGGGTCCCAAAGGGGTTAAGGCTTCCACTGCAAAAACCCTACCCCCTCTGACAGAGATTCTAGGGCACTGGATAGATAGGGGAAAAAGATTTACACATCTGCTACCTTAGCTATAAGGGCCTTGAACTGCCAGTTTCATATGCTCAAATATCAGCAATATATGATGTCACTGCTTAAACAGAAAATGTTGGTAAATTCTGAATGTGCAGATAACAAAGAAATGCAGGATTTATTGCATGCAGCTGAACAAGTTGGTAAACATACTTTGCAATGTGGTTGTGATTCTCTGGAGGCCTCCTGCAGGGCCGCTATTACGGGTTCTGTAATTAGGAGGCATGCTTGGTTAAAGGAACAAAATCTGCCTGATCATGTCAAAGCAAAATTATTAGATGCACCATTACAGCATGATACCTTGTTTGGTGTTAAGGCAGAAGAGGTGTTAAAGAAAATGGAGGACAGAGCTAAATCTATGCAAATGGTCAAAGATTTTTTACAAGTACAGCCACCTAGATTTAGCAGACACTGGCCTACAAAGAATTGGTCCTTTCCAGTGTCAGACAGACCTCAAAGGGGCAGATCCAGACACCCTAGAGGCAGATCCCAGCCGCAAGGTTCATACAGGTCTAAGCAATGGGGTGCTTCTACCTCCAAAAGTGGAGAAGACAAATCACAACCATACAGGAAACAGTCCCAATGACTTTCCCCTGCCTGCACCAAGCACTTATCTACTGGCAGCACCCTTGGGGGGGGGGGGGGAGATAGCACTTTTTTCTCAAAATTGGCACATTATAACCCAGGACAAATGGGTTCTAAACATAGTGTCACAAGGCTACAAGTTTCACTTCCATACTCTGCCAAGGGCAAACGGTTGGCCAGACCTGCCAAAAAATCAATGGGCAGAGGCTCAAAAACAAGTCTCATCCCTCATGGACATGGGGGCTATTCAGCAAGTGCCATAGCAAGAGCAGGGACAAGGATTTTACTCAAGGCTGTTCTTGGTACCCAGAAAGGACAAAGCATGGAGACCAATACTGGACCTATCTATTCTAAACACTTTCGTGGATATGCCAAAGTTCAAGATGTTGACCTTACAGCAGCTTCTGCCCATGCTGGGCAGAAAGGCTTGGCTCGACACTTTAGTCCTAAAAGAGGCATACCTGCATGTCCCAATCAGGCAATCATGCAGAAGACACCTCAGATTCAAGGCTGGTTCAAAGCATTAAAAATTCTCTGCACTGCCCTTTGGCTTATCTACTGCGCCCAGGGTCTTCACAAAGTGCCTGGCACCAGTAATTGCTTTCTGCAGACAAAGAGGAATACAAATATATCCTTACTTGGATGACTGCCTCATTCAAGCAGAGAACAAGGACATTCTACTACAGCATCTGGCATTTGTGAAAAGACTTTTAACATGCCTAGGGTACACAGTCAATGAAAAGAAATCAAAACTAGTACCCTCTCAAGAGATAATATTCCTGGGTGCAAGCTTAAATACAACTGCCCAGATGGCTTATCGCATGCCAGACAAAGACAACTGACTACCTATTTCAAGGAAATGGCAACAAAGGCCCAGTTATCTGCAAGAAAAATTCTGCAGGCTTTGGGCTTCATGGCATCCTGCATCCTACTAATTCCATATGCAAGACTGCATATGAGGAAACTTCAATGGTACCTAAAAATGTCTGGACACAACGTTGCCACAGCCTGGAAACAATGATTACTCTCATTCCCTGCCTGCAACAGGAGTTTCAATGGTGGGCAAAGGCTTGTCACCAAAACAAGGGACAGCTATTCTCAATACCCCAGCGAGGCAGAACCTAACAACGGATGCATCAGATTATGCCTGGGGGGCCCACATGGCAGGAAGAGGCATTCAGGGCACCTGGGCCTCAAATCAAATGCATCTACATATCAATCAAAAAGAGATGCTAGCTGTTCAAAATGCCTTGACAGCCTTCAAGGATGTACTTCCTCCGGGACAACTACTGATAAAGACAGACACTACCATGGTCATGTGGTACATAAACAAGCAGGGGGGCACGCATTCTTACCCCCTTTGCAGACTAGCTATGGCTTTATGGGACACAGTATTGACTTACCAAGTTCATCTGCAGGCACAATTCCTGCCAGGAAAGGACAATACTCTGGCAGACGAACTAAGCAGAAACCTCATGGATCCCCACGAGTGGCACCTGGATCCACAAGTCGTCAGCATGATAACAAAGAAATGGGGATGCCCGGACATAGATCTATTTGCCTCCCCTCACAACTATCAACTGAAAAGATTCTGCACAAGGACTTATCACAGACAAGCTTGGAAAGTGGACGCCTTATCTTTCAACTTGAAAAACCTATCAGTATATGTCTTTCCTCCACTGCCTCTCCTCCCCAAGGTACTCCTAAAGGTGAGACAGGAGAAACCAGAAATGATTCTGATTGCCCCAGACTGGACCCACCAGTACTGGTATCCAATATTAAGGAACTTGTCTCAATGCCCAGCCTGGACCTTACCTCAAATACATCACCTACTGCCCCAACAAAACAATCAGATTCTGCATAGCCAACTCGGGACTCTAAACCTGGCAGAATGGTGGATAATGTAGCCATACAAAGCACGCCTCTCAGTAAAGCTGTGATGAATGTCATTTTGGAAGCCAGAAGGCCTAGTACTAGAAAATCCTATGCTGGAAAATGGAAGAGATTTTGTGCTTGGAACCAAGCTCAAGGAACTGACACAGCTTTACCAAATATTCCTCAGATTTTGCAATACTTAACTGAGATGCTGGACAAAGGCCTATCTTTCTCATCAATTAAAATTCATGCATCTGCCATTTCGGCTCATTACAATACAGAGCCACCACTCTTTTCTCATCCTTTATTAAGGCAGTACCTCAGAGGAGCCAAAAATTTAAGGCCTCCAAGGAGATCGCCAGTGCCTGCATGGGACCTCAATTATGTCTTGGAAAAACTCATCCTACCTCCTTTTGAGCCAGCTGCTACTGCGGATATAAAGTTTTTATCTTGGAAAACAGCTCTGCTCCTAGCAATAACTTCTGCAAGACGAGAGTCAGAGCTACAGGCTCTCATGGCTGTGGAACCCTTTATCATTTTTTTTATCCAGACAGGGTCTCTCTGAGGACAAACCCTACATTTATGCCTAAGGTGGTGTCCAGGGTAGCCCTTAATCAAACTATTCATTTGCCAACTTTTTATCCAAATCCACAGAACAAGGGGGAGAAAATTCTGCATTCTTTGGACGTACACAGACAACTTAGATTCTATTTGGACAAAACTAAGGTTTTCAGAAAGACAGAACAATTACTAGTAGCATATGCTGCAGGATCACAAGGAAAGGCTATCTCCAAGCAGACTATTTCAAAGTGGATAGGTCACTGCATTCATTTCTGCTACTCTCAGCATGGCAAGCCAGTGCCTAAGAGCATTAGGCCTCATTCAACCAGAACTGCAGCCATTTCTGCAGCCTTTCTCAGGGAAGTACCAACCAAAGACATTTTAGAGGCTGCTACTTGGAGTTCAGTGCACACCTTTACAAAGCATTACAATCTGCCACTTTACTCTAAATCCAGAGCAAGCTTTGCCACTGCAGTTTTGCAGGGCCTCATAGCCACTCCTAATGTTGTTTAGCTCCAGCCCCCCAATCATAGCTTTGGGACTCTACCCAAATGTAATGACTGCAACAGTGAAACACGAAGAACATAGTACAGTTGTGTACACTTACCATAAATGTAGATGTTCGAGTGTATTCACTGTTGCAGTCCAGGTTACCCACCCGCCATCCCCCTTATTTCTGCAGGAACTTATCTTTACTGCTCTGATCTATACAACCTATGTGGTGTATTTGCTTGTAGCTGAAGGTAAAGTTTATTTTGGTGCATGTATGTTTTATATATATATCTAGCCTACCCTTTTGGGGGCACCTGACATCTGGAGCAAAAACTGAAGAAAACGGCATCAGCTGCATCTTTTATACCCCTGATGACCTGGCATCAGGGAAGGGCAAATGCAACTGATGCAGGACCCAAGACTGTGGAATTCAGGCCGACTGAGGGCAACCTGCCAGCAGGATTACCCAAATGTAATGACTGCAACTGTGAATAAACTCGAACATCTACATTTATGGTAAGTATACACAACTGTACTTTTCTGCTGTAGATGGCAGAAATAGTTTTTTTTGGTCTAGTAATATGGATTTTCTTGTATCATTCCTATATTGTTGAAATTTGAGTTGATCTTGTGGGGCTTTAGAGGAGCACCAGGTTTTCCAGGCATTATTTATAATAAATCAGCATTAAAAGGGGTAACTTTCATTTCCAGTTTTTGGTAATTACTTGATTGTTTTTGAATTTGTATTTAGGTTTTGAATTAGGTTTTGGGTGCATTTCTGAAGAAGTTCACTTTTATTAAAAAGAACGAAAACGTTAAAAGACAGGTTGGGCTGTCCGTCTTTTTGTTTCCGCCAGTGGTTTTATGTCAATAAATTAAGTTACTTTATTGTTTTAATACTAGCATTTTGTTAAAGTTATGAGTTTCTCAGCAGTCATTTGTATATGCAATTGGAAATATAGAAAATATTAATTCTTTAAAACAATGGTTAGAATATTGAACGTCTTGAAAAAGGAAATGATGTTATTTAAATAGGGAAGTTGAGAAGTGGGTGTAATTCCATTTATGCAAAAAATCTTTTAATAACCAGATAAACTATTAGGGATTATTTGTTTATGTTTGGTTGTGATATATTTATTATTTACTAATAACATTTCTTGATGTATTTGTTTCCATTTTGAATCATAAGATGAATTTATCCACAACGCTATAACTTTTACAATTGTTGAAGCAACATACGATTGAATACCAGGGAATCATATTCCACCATTATCCCAACCTTTTCTGTGCCAATCAAAGGAAACTGCTGTTTTTTAGGATGTCAAAAAATTAAGTAGAATATTATTTATCTTCTTCATAATTTTTTGGAGGAGAGATGGTACTAAAGATTGTAAGACAAACAATATTTTTAGGAAAATTACCACCTCAATAAGCATTAATCGTTCTTCCATGGTAAAGAAGAATTTGTTCCAAATTTATGACTAAACATAAAATTTTATCAAAAACCTGTTGAAAATTTGCATCATTTCTTTACTATTAGACATAATGATTATACCAAGGTATTTCATTTAATTGCTATTTAAATCGAAGTTAAAATATTTTTATATGATTTCTTTAATTTTTTATTAATAATGTACTAGTTTTATTATAATTAATTATTAGGTTTGAGATATCTTAATTATCTGTTCTAATTAATTTTCTATATTTCCTATTGTTAGCAAAATATCAGCAAATAGCTGAATCTTTAGTTCACAATCTTCTTTTATTTTGATACCATTAATGTTCTTATTCAATCTAATGCTATTAGCAAAGGGTTCTATAGCTAAAGCAAAAAGTAAAGTGATAATGGATAGCCTCGTTTTGTGCCTGAAATTTAAAGGAATTAGAAATAAAAGAATCTATTTTAACATAAGTACAAGAGTTATTGTATAACTTAGAAATTAATGCAATTAGTTCAGGTGAAAAATTATACACTTTAAGAGTTTTAAACAGGTACGACCAATTAACTGAGTCAAAAGCTTTATCTAAATCAAGACTAATGATACAAAGTTATTTATTTTTATTTACATATTCTATTAATGTATGCATTCTTATTATATGATCCTGTACTTATTTATTTAAAAAAAACCTAGTTTGATCATTGTTAATTAATTTAAGTATAAGTAGATTAATTCTGTTAGCTAAAATGGACATGACCATCTTATAGTCCACATTTAAAAATTAAATGGGTCAGTATGATGAACACTTTGTATGATCCTTATCTTGTTTTAAAATAGATGATATAAAGGAATATTTCCATGATGGGAGGATTTCAGCAATTGGGTTTATTTCTCTATAGACCTTATCTAATATTTTAACTGCATCATCCGGTAGCATTTTATATATTTTTGGTATAAGACCATCTAAACCCAGTGCCTTATTATTTTTTAACGTTTTTATTTGATCTTTTATTTATGTTAAAGTGAATGGTCTATCAATCTTTTTTATTTGTTCACTTGTTATTTTATTATTTATATTTTCACTTAGAAAAGTTTCAGCTATATCATTATTTAGGCTATTTGTATTATTATTTATATTTTCATAAAATATTTTAAAGCCCTCAAGAATACATTTACTATATGTTCTTCTTTCTTATTGTTTGTGTGTCATAATTTCTTTGATATGATTTATCTTATTCATTTTCTTTGATCTAAGAGCAAATTTATGCAAGCTTAAAGCATTTACTGACTATACCTGAATTTTAAAATTTTCCAGGTTCATTGCAACTTTATGATTTAGAATTTTAACATATTTTGTATTTAAGTTTTTAAGTTCAGAATCCCTGAAAATGTCATTTGTTTTAGATTTAACTTTAGTTTGTCTATTTTGGCCTGTAGTGTATTCAATTCTTTGTCCCATTCTCTTGTTTTACTAATATACCAGCTTGTAACTCTTCCATTTAAGTAAGCCTTTAATGAATCCCACAGGACAATGTCAGATATGTACTTCACCATTCATGTTTATTTCTAGGAATTTTTTGACCTCTTTAACATACCAATCCTTGAATCCTTTTATTTTAATAATACATGCCGGTAATCTCCTGTGATGTATTGAATTGTCAGTTTTTAAAATAATTAAAAAAATTATAGCATTATGCTCTGATAATGGGAAATTTCACTGATATGTGATAACAGATTGTTTGAAACAAAAAATGCATCAGTGTTTGTTTGTGTTCTATATATATATATATATATATATATATATATATATATATATATATATATTTATATATCATTTGAATTCATTAGATTTACAAAATTTGTTGTGTTTTTCTGAAGATGTGATTCTCAGCTTTCTACTTACAGTGGAATCTTTGTCTGATAAAATACAATTAAAATTACCAGCCATTATGACTTACCTTTCATGTAATAGGCTATAGTGTCTAAGTAATTTTTTGCATCTTTACCTCCAAGCACTGGAATCCAGTAAGAGTTCACCAATGTATATAATTTTCTGTTTCACTCAGTTATAACAATGCTTAACATACCATTTTATCAACATAGGTATCTATTGCTTTAGGCATTACTGGTGAGTTCCTCCATAAAATGAGGGTGCCTCGTTTTTAGCTCGAAAGCTAGAACCTGATAAAACCAAATAATTCTTTAATGAAAGTGTATTTATATCTTTATTAAGTAAATGTGTTTCTTGTAGAAATACTTTTTGAGCTTTATGTAATTGCAAGTATTTTGGAAGACTCCTCCTTTTACTGGATTATTCAATCCAGTAATATTAATATATTTGTATTTAAAATCAAACATTTATATGACAGAAACAAAACCACAGGCATAATGAAATCACATTTATTTATAGAACTTATATACTTTATATATAACAATATGAAATCATCAGCTATGGACAAAACTTTTGAAATAAATAAAACATTACCTAATGATATAACCCTAAAATATTCTACCATGGAGCAACATATTCCTAGTTTGTTGAAAAAGATGAACAAACTACCTCTCAACCTCTTCATTAGGCTAACAATATTTAGCTCATCCTTCTTATTCATATCAATGTGTCTCATATTTTTAGTATTCATCATATTAGAAAAGCCCATCACTGAGTTATTATGAATAAGAAAAGTTAAACAGCTGTTCAGAACCTTTATTATTTAACTAAACTGAATATCTCGCCAATCATCTTTCCTTGTACCTCCCATTATCTCCCTGGTCTCCTATAGGGAGGAAGTCAGTTATTATTTTCATATTTATTAATTTATAGGTCAGATGATTTTAGATTTTTATCTGTTTTGTTTACTATGTGTAAAGTTATTCATAGGATCATAAGTTCATAAATTACTACCAAGCTAACTGTCCTTGTGGGCCATTCCAAGCCAACTGCCCCACCTGAGAATCAAACCCTGCACTTGTGCCTATAAGGTAAACACTTTAACCACTATGCCAACCTCCCACCCTTGTAGACATATTTATATTCTTTAACTATATGCATACTTACTTATTCTGATCTCTTTCTATTTCTGTTTGTATACTATGTCTTGTACTATTACTATATTCCTATGTTTAATATTTTAGCTATAATCCTAGTGTAGAGTATCATACAATAGAACATTTATATTTACCCTTACATATCTGATACTCTTTAATCTAGTGCTGCTGCTAGAATCGGTCCTATTTTTCTTAAATGTTATGTCTAATAGTATCTGAACAAATCTCTGAAAAACTTTCCTTTTAAGATTCAAACTTTCCATAATAAATTGTTCTGGGATATTAAGTTTTATTGTCATTAAAAGAGACAATAACAGTGGAACACAATCCTTTTTTTTATCAGAAGTGCCATTTTGTAGGCTAGTATATAAACTATCCTTTTGTTATACTGCAAGCATTCAGAACTATTTAATAACTGACAGTGGTTTAGAATGCAGTTCACTGTCTTTTACTTACTGTATAACTTGCATTCATAGACATTTTAGCATATGATTTAAAATATTATTATTATTTACCTTTAGACAGGAAGAAGTAACCTGGACAGTTCTTAGAATTTTCGGAACTCTCGCAGCATCACAAAAGTGCTCATGACTCTAATTAAACTGCTTCAAGCTGGTCCTCATGCCAAGGGCTTGCAAAGGAATAGTTTATCAGCCACAACTCACACATAAACATGCATGAGTGAATACAAGCCACCTCCAAACCACACACCGATCCCTCAAACCCTTCCAAACCACTAAAAACCAACAGATGTCATTTCAAAGTATGTTAACCACTAAAAAGTGATTGTATTTAAAGAAATAACATTTAATGTTTTAGTAAGTACTATTTGTATGATATATTTAATATATAGCAGACTGTAATTTTTTAAGGAGACATAGCATATAAACTTGCATTAAAAGAAAGTCAGTTATATGTTATCTAGGTTTAACTTGTAAAAGTGTGAATGTTACTCTAATTATTTGATAACATTTTAATAATAACTTTTATATATGTAAGAAACTACATTTTTATACTGTTTATAGCACGACATAACTTTCCTGGGTGCTGTTACATGTCAAGTATACTATCAGTAGCAAGCATTCAGACATATTTAATAACTGGTAGTGGTTTAGAATGCAATTCAATGTCTTTTGGTTATTGTCTAACTTGTATTATACAATGACTGGCCATTAATATTAAAAAACGAGCATGGTGACTGGCCAGCCCAACCAGCCCAATCGGAGACTATACGAACAAGAAAAGGTCCGGTCGCCCGGACTTTTTCCCATTAGTAAGTCTCGTAATTTTATTACTATTCTTTTTTTTTAACTAAAAGAAGAAACCGGGAGACGTAAACCAAATGAGGGAGATGGCACAGACAAAAATAAAGCGATAATCAGGTAAGTTCTACAAAATTAAAGAAACATACCTGATTATTGTTTTATTTTTGTCTGTCCTGTCTCTCCCTAAATTAAACGTCTCCCGGTTTCTTTTTTTTTCATTTTTAATATAACTTACTGTGTAAGCGTAGGAACACGAATTTCATATGCATGCGCAGTACATCAGAAAAAGCCCCAGGATAGTGGAAAACTGCGGAAGGGCACCTCGGAGGTATTATACAAAGGCATTATTTAAGAAAAGTAAGTATTTTTTTTCTTAAATAATGTCATTGTATAATAGCAATAACCCACGTCTGGGTGTAGGCAATGCCATTTACCCATGGTTGTCTTTGTTTGGCCACTCGGGCTTTGCCCTCCTCATGACCAAACCACACCAACCATGGGTAAATCTAGCATTACCCACACCCAGATGTGGGCTATTGCTTAATTCTTTGACATCTTTGCATATGATTCAAAATATTATGATTATTTACTTTTAGACAGGCAAAAGTAACCTGGACAGTTCTTAGAATTTTGGAACTCCCGCAACAGCACAAAAGAACTTATGACTGACTCTAAGCTGTTTTTCATGATAAGGACTTGAAAATGAACAGTCCATTAGTTACAATTCACATAAAAACCCTTGCATGTGAATGCAAGCCACCTTCACACCACACATCAATCCCTCAAACCCCTCCAAACACCAACAAAAAAACAACAAATAACATCTCAAAGTATCCCAACCATTAAAAAGCCATTGCACTCAAAGAAAGAACATTTAATGCTTCAGCAAGCCCTATTTGTATGTGAGATGTTTAATATAAAGCAGACTGCCATTTGTTAAAGGAGACATTACACATAAACTTGCATTAAAAGAATGACAGTTACGTGTGATCTATGTTTAACTTGTAAACATGTAAATGTTACTCTAATTATTTGATATCATTTCTATAATAACTTTATATATATGTAAAAAGCTATATTTTTTATACTTTGTTTACAACATAGCATGTCCTTCATGGGTGCTATTGCATGACAAGTATACTATCAGTAGCACACTACTGCACCATTTTAAGAACCCTGAATGTAACTCAACATGCCTCTTTAGTGTCATTTGTTGCATCTTGTATTATATTGAATAGTACATTACTCAACTATGCCAAGATATCAGAAAGTATGCCACTTAACATAAGTTTCATCTTAATAATGATTAACTTTAAATAAAATAAATAATTTAACCTTTTAAACTCTAATGAAAATAAACGTCTTTCATTTCATATACAGCTAAAAGAATCAAAGTCTAACATTTTTAAAGGGAACTAGTAACCATTTGAAGTAGGGAAATAAATAAATACATGGTTTACCTTGTAAAAAGTAATATTCAGGAGCTGTTTATAAGTATTCATACACTTCTTTAAATTAACAGGAATTCATAACCATGAAATACATTTATTTTCATTTCTCCTTCAGTTTTTTACTGTTTTTGCCTTTTATTAACCAACTATCTTTTGTTGCATTTGTCTTCAAAGAAGTTGATAGATTTCAGTCCATTCCTTCTGTTTTTTTTTCTAGGATTTTATTTTTCAATATAAAGTCCAGTGTTTCTTCCAAGGTGTTAAAAATCTTCTTTCCTTCTGGAAGGTGAATCTTTATTTTTTTCTTTAAGCTTTTAACAAGTGAAACATGCTTTTCTCTTTGACATCACTAATGTAGAAAAGTCATTGTCAAATCCTATAGTATTTTCGTTACTTGCATATTATCGCAACCGCATTCCAAATGTGTCATAACCTATCCTGGCACTCAATAGGCTGAAGGTAGTCAGTGTTTTAATCACTGTTAGAGGAGCATCAGAAATAAAATATGAGTAATAATAATAATAATTGTGTGTGTGTGTGTGTGTGTGTGTGTGTGTGTGTGTGTGTGTGTGTGTGTGTGTGTGTGTGTGTGTGTGTGTGTGCATTGAGACAGACAGACAGATGGAATGATATATACAAGTATAGGTTGATAGATGTAGATGTGTGTGTGTGTGTGTGTGTGTGTGTGTGTGTGTGTATATATATATATATATATATATATATATATATATATATATATATATTGCTATGTCTTGCATTGTGTGTCCCCCCACAAAAAACACATGCACACATGCACACTTCATTTGTAAGATAGTGCATAAACTCATAAAGGAATCATCACCTATGAAGTGATGAAGTAAAGCACTTGTTTCCTTTACCTATATTAAACCAATATATTAACCTCAGATGTGCTGCTAATGATAATGTTTCAATGACTCTTAATGTATAAAAAATGCCAGCCATGAAGCAGCTCAATGAAAATTATGAAATTCCTTGTGACCACGAACACCACCCATCACCATTCCCCTCACCCATTAAATGCCTACCGCCAGAAAGTATTCAAAAGGAGAGACCGGCATTTGACCTGCGATAATGCGCCCCTTAACCACAAAGAAAGCTTAAAAAATATACCAAGGTTGTTTTAACCTGTATTGTCTTAATTTCATTATTTAAGGTGGAATCGTTTGTGCTTTTTTGTGAAAAACAAGCATGTTTAATCAAAACAGCAGTAAAATTTTTTGATGAATTGGCACTGTCAGCAAAGTATGGGATGGGATGTAGTGGAATGAGATAGGATGACATGGGGTGGGATGGGAAGGGAGCATGATTAAACATAAATGTGGCTCATGTTAATCCATGTTGAAATTCACGTTAACTTCTTCAGTACTTTATTTGCCAAACATTTTGATACAAATGATCAATTCTTATTCTTGATAGAACATAGCTAACTACATTCTCCTCAGCAATGTGATTGCGATAATATGTAAGTACCATATTTTCTTTAATTTTAACTAGATAATTAGTCCATGCAGCTTTCAAGACCAAATCCTTATCTTGACTTCAGAAAAATCTTATGATCACTGACCTTGGAGAAGTTTTTTTTTTCAAGATGAGTTACAGCGAGATCTATGTGCCCTTTCAGTGCCAAAGGAAAAAGCTTCAGGCAGGTTCAAAATTTTAGGCAGTCAGGTATTAAGGAAATTAATCATACTGTCTTCCTGTTGTTTTTCCGGAAACCCCATTAATCTTGATGTTATTCCTTCATGAGCTGCTCTCTAAGTTTTCTATTTTTTCCCGGAATAAATTGTTTTGTTTCAGAAGAAATTCAGTGTTATTCTCATCTTAAAGTAATCTTCCATCAAAATCAGACAGCGCCTCTTTTATACTTGAGATTTGAGATGATTGTTGTTTAAAAGATTCACTCAGCACTTCCACTTGTTTTTTACATTTTTCTTTAAAATTGTCCATTTTGCTTTCTAATTTATCTGTATTTACAGATAACTCACTGATGTTACTTATTATAGCCTGTATGTCTTTTTTCATAGTACTGTCCTGTACACTGGGCTTAGAGTGGCTCATTCTGAGACAATTCTTTCTAGTTTTCTTGACAGGAAAAAGCAATTAACAGTCATAGCCTGTGTTAGGTTCCCGCGGAACCCATGGCCACAGGGGGCCCCAGATTATCACCCTGTGAACATGGGCCCCCATGCAGCAGCTGCAGGTTTCTCCATCTCCTCTTTTCATTCAACTTATAAAAAAAATAAAAATGTGGTACAGCATACTTACAAAATTCACATCCATGGCATTCTGTTATTGTCCATATATTTCTTGTCACCTCACTATTGCAAACTTTTTTCCATGTTTTTTATTGTCAGTAAGCTGCACTCAATCAGGTCTGCTTCAGTGAAACAAGGGATCTGATTGACTGCAGCATCCAGCAAGCAAGTTGTTTTTTTTTAACTGTTTAAAAAAAATTCATCTTTTATTTCCATTGCACAGACAGAAAGGTTTAAACACACATGCAGTCTGTTTACAGTTAATTTATAAAGTGTCCTGTATGTGATAAAGCTGGGACTTTAAGTTGCGACTTTACAGGTTAGTGCACTTCTAGGAACCTGGGAACATTCTGGTGATGAGCAGAAAATCACCATGAAAGGATTAGTGCGATATTAACTTGGTGGTAGGTGGGTTATACTGCCAGTTTGTTAAACACTTAACTGTTCCATCACGGTCACAACAGAAAGAAAGAATTGGATTACTAAGTGTTTGAAATCTGTATCTGCAGACCATTGGGATCATAGACAACAGTAACATCCACTCGTCTGCCATATCCACTTTCTTTTGCTGGATATCACAAACTTGATATCACTGGCATACTTCTCAGCCTCTTAAAGCAAGAAATCTGGACAAAACCATAAATAATGGGGGGACAGCGGCACAAAAATAGGGACACTTTTAAAGTATTACTCTTACAAACTTAGAAAATTCTGAAAAAAAAAAAAAGATCTCAAAAATAAAACTTTAATAAACTCTGGCACAATAGCAAATACTGGTAAAACTGGTAAGCGCTTTTGTTCCCAATCAAATAGAACTTCATCAGATCAAGTTACAACAGACAAAAAACACATTATATATGATATAAAAGGTCACATGACATCTTTCATATCACATAACTCTACAAAACTTAATGTTTTAACCCTTTCTTCTTTAAAACAATTTTAAAATTCTCCCTATCATTCATACCAGGAGAATTACAAGCATTAAGTCTAATCTGCCAACAATATTCTTTCCAATCTAGCTCATATTCTGCATCTAACCTTTTGTTATAATCTAACACCCGATCTATAACACAGAAGTGAAAACTTGCTTCACTATTCCCCTTATGTTTCTGTGCCATGTGTTTGGCCAAACCATTACTCATATTCTGTAACCCCACCACTCTCATATGCTCATAGATTCTTTTACGCAACTCTCACCATTTTCCTATATAAAATCCTAAACAACAATCACATAGAGCACCTACAGCTAAAACTATGTTTTAAACGAATAGTATAATTCCTTGCCTGTATAAATATTTCTTGACTTTCTATCACTAAAGGGAAAAACCTACAGCTATGACATTTTATCATTCCTTTATTTTCATCTAATTTATCATAACTTTTATAAAAATGTTCCTTTAGATTCTTTCCTCTACTAGATACAAAATGGGGTTTGTCACCTATAATTTCTCCCAAATCTTTAAAATTGTTTAAAAACTTCCAATTGTTTATAATAATATGTTTTATGTTTCTTTCATCTACCAAATTCGATAATACACTGGTCAAATTAAAATCTTTTGGATTAACCTTAGATATGATTTGATCCTTACTATGATCTCCTTTAACATGCTTAGCAACAACTTCATTTTTCATTTCACTTACTAAACTTTTAGGATAACCTCTAGCACAAAACATATTTTCCATCATATTAACTTCTTGCTCAAAAAACATATTTTCTTCTGTAAGTTCACTCAACCTCTGAAACTGTCCTTTTACTATATTCCTTACTAGTTTTGTGCACACTATTATAATGTAAATAGTTATTACTGTTCACTTACGTTTTAAAAATTCTCACGTTAATATTGTTGGCAGGTTTATAGACCACAAGATCCAATAAATTAATTTCAGTGTAGTCATTATTCAAAACAAATTTTAAATAATCTGATGCAGTATTTAAATGCACACAAAATTCAGATAGTCTTCTTTTCCAGAGAAAAAATAAATCAATAAAACACTTATAAATAACATCCTCAAAAAAAATTCAGATTTGTACACATACTCTTTTTCCCAACTGGTCATAAAAATATTTGCATAACTGGGAGCCATTACAGCTCCCATTGCTATACCATTCTTTTGTCTATATATTTCATTATCAAAAACAAAAAAATTATAACTCCAAATCACATCCAACATTTTGGTCAGAAGCCTAGACTCATTACACATGAAAATTCCAGCAGAACACATCTCTTTTAACAAACTCAAGCCCCTCTGCATAAGGGATGGTGGTATATAATGATACCACATCTGCTGTTACCCAAAATGGTGTCTTCATTAATTCTTACCTTTGTAACACAATCTTTAAAATGAAATGAATCTATAATATATGATTCACTCCTACTCACTAACGTCTGCAGATATTTATCAGATAATATAGCTAGGGGTTCTGTTTTCCTACACTTGGCATGCCACTATCAGCCTAAAACTAGGTTCATCCAAACATATATGTATTTTGGGCAAACCAAAAAACCTTCCTAGCTTAAGCTTCCACAGTCTCAAATACTCCACCAAATCCATGGTAATAAGACCTTCCAATCACAATTCTTCAATACACGCATCACTCATACTAAATGCTTTCATTACTTCGGCCCAAGACACCTTTTCATAAAACTTTTTATCTTCTAACATACTTTTGATTTTTTCCAAATAATAGGCCATTTCTAAAACCACCACAGCATTTCCCTTATCCGCTTTAGTTATATAAAAATTTTGATTCTTCTTCAACTGTAATAAGGCTTCACGTTTCCATCGTCTTCTGCTGGTTCACGTTCACTCATACTAAGATTGTAATAATCATTACGCACTTTACTTTGCAGTAAACTCCTTAGATCATTCTCACAGGTAATGAGGAAGGCCTCTAACTCAGGCCTTAAAATCGAATTAAACACACTAGGTTTTTTTAAATGAAAATTCATTACACTTCTCATTATTCACATTTTTATTATTACAAAAAAAATGTTAAATTCAATTTCCTTGTAAACTCCCTCAGTGCATTAATTGTTTGAATCAAATCAGCTCTTTGGGATGGCACAAAATCAAGCCTTTGTTCAAAACCCTTATGTAGTCAGATTAAAGCACCACATTTGCCAAATTAACTATTTTAAAATTATCTATAACAGTACATTCTTTTATCAATTTCCCCACGCATTCTTTGGGTATTTCCATCCTCCTTTCATTGACCTGTGCCACTTTTGATAACCAGAATTTCTGTTCTACTGACCACTGCCCCTGGGCTTCCAGTTTGTCTGCCGAGGAGCTTGCATAGCAACTTCTGCCCATGTCCTGCTACCTGTATCTCCATCTTGATAGACCAGCACTCTGGGAAATCCTGCTGCCTAGATGCCTGATACTGTCTTGTATTAGATTTTTTGATACAAATTCTCAAATTGGAACCCTTCTGACGCTCAACACACCTGCCGGAATTGGAGTGCATTCTTTTCCCAGACATCTCCTTCCATTCACCTCCTGCTGTCACTCCTGTTTCAGAAAACACACGCTTTCTCTGCTGTTCATCCAACAAAACTGCATCATGTCTCTCATTGCCATTGGCGATCACAGTATCTCCCACTTCATAATCTCACTGATCTCTAGTAAATTTTTTGAGCTTCCTTTTCCTAAGAAGCTCACTTTCCTGGGCTACCTTTTCAGAAATAATTTGTAAACTTTCCTCAAAGCTCCTCAGTGAAACCACATCTTTGAGGCTATTAAACAGACCTTTGATCTTACCTGTCACATCTACTATCAGTTTCTTACATTCATCTAAAAGCAGTATGACATAATTCAACCCGCTTGCTTCATTAACTGCTTTCCAAACCTCAATAAATTCTACAGAATAATTATCACCTGTAGGAGCATTTGAGACCCTTAGTCCTCTCAGAACCTGATGAACTGCTAGGCAAGCTTCAAAGAATAAAATATCCCACTGCAGGTGTATTAATTTTATCAGTTCTTTTTCCAGAGCACCAAAATCTGCTGTTGCATCTTGTCCCAGCACATGTAACTGCAACTTGTCACATACAAATGGATTATCAGGTCCTTTGAGCAAACCTTGCAAAAAACATCCATTTTATCATTGGGAGCCCCTGCAACATTTGGGTTTAAGTCTCTCTTCGGTATAGCTCCCAAATCTCTATTTGCCACTGTATCCAAAAGGGCAGGTTTTGCTGCTGCAGCATCCCTTTCTGATAAGGAACTTCTATTTGGCTGCGAGCATACTCTTTCAACACAGCCCTTCCCATTATCCAACAACACACCTCTTGGTATATCGTGTAAAGTAAAACCCGAGGGAATTAACAAAAAACTTGAATTCAGCTGAGAGGCAGAATTGGAACCATAATTAAAATAAGCCATCACAAAAATAAACAAAAAAGTCTATATTTTCAGACCGTATTGACTGAAAACATGAAAAAAAAAATCTCAAAAATAAACCTTTAATAAACACTGACACATAACAAGCACTGGTAAAAACTGGTAAGTGCTTTCATTCCCAGTCATATGGAACTTCATCAGACCAAGTTGCACCAGACAACAAGCACATTATATATGATATAAAAGGTCACATGACATCTTTCATATCATATGACTTTACAAAACCTAATGTTTTAACCCTTTTTTCTTTAAAACAATTTTAAAATTCTCCCTATGGCCTTTTTTGTTTAAACTTAGAAAATTGATAGAATAACAGATTTTGCATTAGCATGAATTTTCTGAAGGGTATGAAGTCTGAAACTCAAATGTCTGTCATTATTTTCTGACGTCAAACCCCAATGATTTGCCAGAAACCCACAGTTTTTATGAGAAACAGACCAAAAACATGAGGTAAAAATCTGGACATTATGCGAAAATCTGCACAGTTGAGAGGTATTATCACTGATTTTGTTTTGACTGTTTTTTTCTTTTTTTCTGAAAGGTCCCAAATATTTATTAGGCTGTCAAGGGTCCTGGGATGTTTATGACTGGAGAAATACAGTCTTTTTTTATACTTTATGGAGCTTTAGCTCTGCCAGAGACTGGCTGTAACTGAAGTGTGTCCATTCAATGGCCTTTAAAGCTGTTACAAATAAGAGTGGTATCGTGAGCTGTAAATTGTATGTATTACAGCTTTCAGAACTGTCAAAGTCTTGAAACTGTTCTGAGTTGTGCGCATTCTGAAACTAAAGCTTGACATATCTGAAATTTGTACACCCCCCATATCAGAAAAATACATAATCTTTTTACCAGTTTCGAAGTATAAAATCACAATGCTCCTATCCTAACTACATAGAAGATTATAATCTCATCATTAATATAACAAATTTCTGTTTTTTTCTTTTAATGAATTTAAGAAATCTGCCTCTTGAGCTTTGCTTTCAAAGTTAATTACTTAGGTTCATAGGCTCATAGGTAGGTACTTGGCTATTGGCCCAAGGGCCTACGTAAGCCTAGCCAACAAGGTTCCCTGGCTTACGTCACCCAAGAAAGTTATTTTCCTGTGCCACTGTCGAGCAGAGACACAGAAGTGATCCCCGGGGTGTATTTCCTATTTCCCATCCACTCATCAAGATTTTTCTTGAAGAGTGCTAATGAAGAACTTTGCTTGACATAGATGGATAGCCTGTTCCAGAGTATGGGAAGTCTCTGGGACAGGAATCTATTCCTCCAGCATGTCCTGTTTATTGTGGTGACAAGATTTAGGTCCCTAGAGTATGTAGCTCGGAGGGATTGGGATTTCTTTAGGTGTAGCATGTCCAACAGCTCTGGGTTTGACATAGCTTTATATGTTAGGCGGAGATCACCTCGGAGTAGGCGATATGCTACGGAGTAAAGCTGGAGATTTTTGAGGCGGTCAGTGTAGGGCATTTGTTTGAGGCCAGTAATCCTCTTTGTGAGGTACTTCTGCAGCCTTTCCAGCTGCTGCAGATGTCTTGTGAGGTACATTCCAAAGGGGCGTTGTACTCTATAATGGGTCTAATGAGTGTTGACTAGAGGGGAAGAATGACCTCTTTTTTCCTGGATGAGAACCCTTTTATGATGAGGTGTGCCAGTTAGAAGGACTTCCTGACTACTGTGGCGATGTGACTATTAAAGGAGAGACTACTTTCCACCTGGGTCCCAAGGTCTCTTATCACACATTCGGTGTTAAGTAGATTGATGCCTATGTGGTAGTTCATGAGTACAGAGTTTTTACCAAAGGGGATGACACTGCACTTTTTGTCATTGAGCTTGAGGCCATGGCTCTGACACCAGGCATCTGTCTCAGCGAGGCCCTTCTGTAGGATGTCCACATCATTTGGGGACTTAACTATGGCTCCTAGTTTACAGTCATCTGTGAACTTCATTAGCCAGAGGCCTTCTGTGTTAGCCTATACTTCAGAGAAGTAGATACCAAACAGGAGAAGTCCCAGGATGAAACCCTGTGGTACTCCACTTGTCACTGCTTTGAGGTCAGATTTGGAGTCTGCAACTTTTACAGTGTGGGTTCTGTCAGTGAGCCATTTGGCAACCCACCTTGTGACATAGGGATTTATACCTAGTTTAGTGAGTTTAGCTATAATTCCAGAATGGGGGATGGTAATGAAAGCCTTAGTGAGGTCAAGATAGGCTGTGTGAACCACCTTACCTTCATCTGCGGCTTTGGTGACTGCCTCAAAGAAGTCGATCAGGTTCAGGAGGCATGATCTGCCTTTCAAAAACCCAAACTGGGTGGGATCCAGAGTTTGGAGGTTACCAATGACTTTGTTTATGAGTTCCATGATGATACTTTCCATGGCCTTGCAGTCCAGGCTCGTCAGGCTAATAGGTTGATAGTTCCCGAGATCAGCGGTGACTCCCCCTTTGTGGAGTGGGCTAACTGTTGCTGTGCGCCATTCAGTGGGCACAAAGCCTGATGTGAGTCTATTATTGAACATGGTGCTTAAGTGGGGAGCCAGTTCGTTCTGACATTCGTGTAAAACGCAGCCTGGGATGTTGTCCAGTCCCATGGATGCTGTATTTTTGGCTTTAGAAAGTGCAGCTTTTACCTGCACAGTTGTGATTACAGGGACTCTGCATTCTTCCTGTATAGACATGGGCCCTTTAGGGGGTGAGGGGGGGTAAAGTTAGCACTGAACCTATCTGCCAGGCTGTTGGCAATATCAGTTGGTTCTGTAATTTACGTGCCGTTGTGCTGTAACTCAGACCAGATCTGGGTGTTGCCATCGAGATTCTTGACATAGCTATAGAATGCTTTGTGGTTGTCCTTAGAATTAGTGGCAATTTTGTTTTCGTAGCTAGCTTTGGAGGATCTTATAAGGGATTTCAGCTTCTTACTGAGGCTGACCAGGGAGCTCCTCCACTCATGGGATTTTACTCTCTTTTGCAACAGATTCTTCCTTCTGTTGTAGTTTGTTTATGGCAGGGGACCACCAGATTGGCTTCCTTTTTTTGGAGGATAGCATCTTGGTTATGTTTGGGATAGCACGATCCATGCACTCGTGTAAGTGCTTATAGAGTGCATTTGTGTAGGATTCAGCAGTTGTAACTGTATTGTCCATCTGCATGGGTGTCATGAAGTTCACCACTTCTGTCTTAAGAAGCATGAAGTTGGCTTTGGAGAATTTTTTTACCATGGCTTCCTTAATGGGGGGTGGGGGCGGGATGTGGATATCAAGGGTGATTAGCTTATGGTCGGATCGGACCAACGAGGAGTTGACTTCAGGTGTGGAACACTGGTCACTTATGTTGGTAATGACTAAGTCTAGGATATTGTTGCCTCTGGTGGGGGTTTGGATAAGTTGATCCAGGTCATTGGAATTTATGAATTCCAGAAAGTGTTGAGCGAAGGAATTGGTACATGAGTAGTTTTCCCAGTTAATGGTGGGATAGTTGAAATCACCCATTATTAGGGTATTTGGTTGAACCCTAATATTTTCCAGTACATCAAGAAAAGAGGAGTGGGAATCCTGGGGCATGGTGGGGGATCTGTAGCAAGCTACAATTTGGATTGCAGTTTTTCCCAGAGTTAGTTGCACTTGGATAACCTTGGATGCATTATGCTGAGCAACTAGCCTGGAGGTGTGGATATCCTTAATGAATATGGATGCACCTCTGCCTTTAGTGTTTCGGTCCAGGTTACATGGCCGAAAAGTGTGGTATGAGTTATAGACTGTTAGTGCAGGGGTGCTCTATGGAGCCTTGAACCAGGTCTCTGTCACTGCACAGATATCAATGTTCTCCATTTTAAGTCATGCCTCGAGTGAATGCATTTTGAGATTTAGACTTCTAGCATTGAGTAGCATTACCCTCAGTTTTTGCTTGCCTGTTCCTGTTACGGTGATGAATTTGTTATTTGAACCTTGCCTAAAATAGGCACTATAGGGGCAGCAAGAGCCTTAGCCAGTATCCAGAATCCCAGGGGTGACAGGTGCAGGCCATATGTGGCAAAGCATCGTGGTCTGTCTACCATGTCATCCCAAGCAGACAGATACTGGATCCCCTTAGAATGACACCAGAAGCTTAGCCAATTGTTGAAATCAATCATTTTGTCCTTGCATTGTGGTATCATTCTGGGTGATGGCAGAATGCTACTCAGGGCTAAGGTCATACCTGCCTGGGCTACAAGATTGGAGAGCTCTTCCATGTCTCTTTTCATGTAGTCCAGGGAGGTACATCTCAGGTCATTCACACCAACATGGACAATGACAGAGTCATATTTGTACTTGTTGTGGAGTGACCTGAGTGCGTGGGTTATGTGACAAATCCTGGCACCCGACAGGAAGCTGACAGTAACCTTCTCCTTGTTTAGCCTGGTGAGTGGGACATCAGTGTGCCTGACTATAGAGTTACTGATGACTAGTATGTTGGGTACGTTGTTTTGCCTTATTGGCTGTGGTTGAGTGGCACACTGAGTCTGTGGGCTATGTGTCATTTGGGTTGTGTTGGGGGATGGAGGTTGCTTGTGTTTCTGCTTTGGAGGTCTCTGTTGCTTGAGCAGATTATTATTAAGAGCCTCTGTGATTGTTTTTGTGTTTCTATGTGTGGATTTTGGTGGTGTAGATTTAGTGAGACCATGTGATGAGTGTGGTGTGGTGCAAATGTTTACCTTCTCCTCTTGACTGTCAAGTTCAGTCTTGATTGGAGAGAACTTTACCTCCAGTTTGGCTAGATAAGTGCATCTCTCACAGGCTGTAGTGTTAGGTGGTAGGAGGAGAGGGTTGTCTGTATACATGAGGCAATTTCTACATTGCCTCAAGATGCCCAGAATCATCAGATAGACAGGAGAGAACAATGAGAGCTGACCCTTGGACATGCCTGAATAAAATACTATTTTCCTCTAGATAAGTGAGGAAAGTGAGTACAAGAGCTGTTTTTCTCTAAGCAAGTGAGGAAAGTAAGTACTAAAACTGTTTTCCTCTAGGTAATGAGGAAGGTTGAGTGCTATAGTAATTAGTAGCTTATTTAGTGCTTACAAGTTCTGAACACGTGTTGAGCATGAATAAGCAAATTTAATGCTAAAACTAAGAAACTGTATCTGCACTAGATGAGTTACAGGACAGAAACAAGTGCAAATGCAGGATTTCAAATCAGAAAGTTGAGAGAGATGGAAGAGATTGTCCAAACAGCCAATAACTATAATTTCTGGGCCAGAACCACTACTTATGCAGTAGACAGGTTACCTAATGCTTACCACTTTAAATCCATTTTGAGAATACATGAGGTTTCCAATAAAGACTTTACTATTCATATTTTTCTCTGTTGTCTGAAGCTTTAACTGTCCCTATGGTACAAGTTTGAAAATGTGTTGGATTTGCTGCTCCCACACAGTGACCAGACAAGCTAAGTGCATGTGGCCAGGGGTTGTGAAAATGTTGCACAGTTTTTAAATGTTTGTTTGGTATTTTTTGTTTGTTTCTTAAAACTGAGGTCATGCAGGGTATAAGCGTGTTGTTAATGTTATGCCTTTGTCTTGTTTTTATTTTTCCACTTCATCCAGACATTAGCGGCTAGGGGCTGTGAACATTCTACAGAATGTACTGATGTCTTAATGCACGCTAATGCACAATAAGATGTTTGCCTGGTATTTTTATTCTGTTCCTTATCAAAAATGTGGTTCACACAATGCATGCTACTGCAAAATATGTTCTATTATTTTAATTAATTCAAAAGTACATTGTTTAAGATGCTTAATATTGGGAGGGGGATTAGTGGCTGTGAGAATGTTGCAGAATGTGTGGATGTCTAATGTATACTAATGCAAACCCTGTTATGCTAGTACTGTGTACACCGGCAATATTTATAACTATCCCTGATGCTGTGACTTTGTTCTATGATTTTTTTGCTTTGTCTGTAGTTATTGTGTTGAGAGGTTGGGAGCATGGTTAGAGACTGTGTGAATGTTGCAACTGTATTTGTCTTGTGCGTCTGTGTTGTGTGTGGGAGTCAGCATGTGTGTCTTTGTGTACTCTGTGGGACTGGCTACCTTGATGCAGTACAGGGGCTTGTCATAATGTAACAACATTGCTATTAAATGCCAGTCGGTCATAGCTCTCAATCTCTTGGCACAAAAAAATCTGGACAAAGCCAAAGATAATGGGGGACAGCCCCAAAAATTGGGACACATTTTAAATATTGCTCATAAACTTTGCTAGAATAAAAGATCTTGTGTTACCATGGATTTTCTGAATGATATGAAGTCAAACTCAAATGCCTGTCTTTATGTAATGAATTCACTCCTCACTGATTTGCCACAAAAAATCCAGAAAACTACAAATTTTGAGGAACAGACCAGAAAGGAGTCAAATCTGGACATTCTGTGAAAATCTGGAAAGTTGATGAGTATGCAGTCTGTGTGCGTGCACCTCTGAGTGGCTACCTTGCTGTACTGCAGGAGTTTGCCATAATGTAGCATTGGTACTAAATGCCAGTCAGTACATGCATGCACCTCTGTGAATGGCTACCTTGCTGTCGTACAGGGGCTTGTCATAATGTAACATTGGTACAAAATGCTGGTCAATTTTGTGTATCTTGGCATGCCAGTTCTTAATGATCTGAATGTAGTAACATTTTAGTGAGCATAAAATGGTGCTGGATGAGCTTGACAGAGAAGGCGGTGTAACAGCAATGCAGCCACTCTTTATATTCTCCTGAGTAGCCCCCCCCCCCCCCGACTTGAAACTTGCTGGGGGCCCCAAAATGCTAGCACTGGCCCTGTTAACAGTGTTTCAAACTTGTTATTTTGTTGTAGTAAATCTTTCAGCAGATATCCAACGACAGATCCATCAAGTTTTGAAATGCTCTATTTGGGTTTTTTAGTAAAACTCCTGTCAGAGATGTTAAAATGAAGCAGAGCTGAAAACAGTGCTGTTACCTGCTCACCATCTTGACCACACCCCTCCCATGGTGACATTGTCTGATGAAACCATATTTTAATCAAGTGCTGTATGTCAAGCACATGGTCTTTGCACTAAGTACTCTTTCTTTTTACAAAAATGTATCACATTACACTCATACTGAGACTGCTAGTTATAAATCAGGCCAAACACTAATGAGGCAGAGAGGCACAAAGGTGAATACACTGGATACTGATATTAAAATGGTGCACCGTGTAGAACAATGTCTAGCATTGTTAACTTATTGGTATCCACTGCCATCTTTTTCTTAACTCCTTTGCTTTTGTTTTGTGTAATATGGTGCTGTAAGCAAAACAGAAATGCTAGCTAATTATAAAGAATTGTCCATTGTCAATAACATAACCCAAGTTAACTCTAATAACCCAGTTCCATAAAGATGTTGTTGTAAATCTGCCAAAGTGAGAAAAATGGTTCTTTCAGAACAAATGAACATCTCTGACATTAGCTTTACAGATATTCCGGAGTCATTTTCTTTAGTCATACAAATCTTATTTTACTAGATTTGTACAGTTTGGTCTGTTTACTTTTCAGTTCTTGTAGGTCCTTTTATGAATTACTGGATGTACATTTTACACAATTCTATTAATCACAAGATGATAGAAAAATTCCCTTTATTGTGTTTGTCTGGGCTAAAAATCACTGAATGGCTTGGTTGACACCATACATAATAGGTAGTTTCAAAAACCACACAAACATTCGGCAAAGAACATGTCAGATTTAACATTGCCATAATGTCGTTTTCACAGCATACAGTATTTCTTCAGAAACTAACAATCAGAAAAGTCAGGGTTTATTTAGCACTCTAACCATGAGAGATAGTTACGCAAATGGAATATACAGGAACAGATACAGTCAAGAGGTAAAACTAGGGTACACGTAATAATGCCTAAATGTACTACAGAACATAGAAATACGGAAATTATCAGTGCATACGGATCATTTGGACCACCTAGTCTATCCTTTATCTTACTTAATGCATACAAATCAGATTTCTGCTGACTAACATCCTACCTCTGTTATTACCTCCAAAATAATTGTCTTATATTTCTTTCATGCTATTTTGAATTCATACATAGTTTTTCTCACTTTATATTTCCATGAAAAAAGCCATTCCATGCATATACATCTCTTTCAGTGAAAAAACAACACCTCCTAACATCAAATCTAAGCCAGCTGTCTTCTTTTGGAGCACTTAAATATTTAAATAACTCTGCCTCCTTTCTTCCATTATATACATATCACATTCTTGGACTCTGTTAGGCTCTTTTCATACATTTTATACAGTAGTATTTTGTTGAGGATTTTTTTCTGTCATCTGTGATGTGGGTGCTTGTTTTGTTAACATGATTTTTTTTTATGTATGCTGTAGCTAAATATAAGAGTTTCGCCTTGGATGTGATTGTGTAAATATGAGGTTAATTTTTTATTTATTTTTTTATTTTATTTATTTTACATTTGTTGACCAGGATAGTCCGACTGGATGCATGTCCATTTTCAGCAGAGGCCCGGGGAGGAAAGATCCAAGGGTAAGCAGATACAGCATTACATAATACCAGCATTACATATTATAAACAGACTATTTACAGAGATTACATAAGTAAGCAAGTTAAACAAGTTCCACAGGTTACAGTTAATCCTGAGCACAAATCAGGATTAAATTGAATTACACAGTAAACTGGTTAACAGATTTTTACACATTCTAGAGAGAGTTAGCCAGGCTTGATACATTGACATAGCCAGTTAAGTGACAAATGTTGTTTGAGTCTAGTTTTAAATTGACCTAAGGTGGAAAGTAAGGTAATATCAGCTGGAAGAGAGTTCCAGGATCTACTTACAGAGTTTGCAAAGAGAGAATCACCGGCTGTGTTATTAAATTTGCTAGTCTGAATTAGTAGTTTGTTAGAGGATCGAAGCGGTCTAGGATTGTTATAGGGGGTGATAATATTTTTAAGTGCAGGAGTATTGTCCGGATTATAGAGGATTTTATAGGCCATAATCAGTTGGTTATACTGGATTAGGCTGGGTAGTTCAAGCCAACCAAGCTGATTTAGATTGATGCAATGATGTGTCCTAAAAAGCAGCAAATTGAGAGTTTGTTAAGGACAGTCTTGTTCAAATTCGAGAGTAGAGGGGATGCATACAGAAGGGTTGAAAGAAGGTGAGAGCGAGCTATGGCAATTTTAGCTGGATGGGTTAGGAAGGCTTTTATTCTGTAAAGTGACCCTAGTTTTTTATTGATGGTTTTGATAGTTTGGTTAACATGTAGGTCAAATTTGAGATTATTGTCTATGATGACACCTAATAGTTTTGTAGATGGGTCAGGGGACATTATTGTGCCATCATTTGATTTTATGTAAAGGTGAAAGCGGTAGACCTACGTGTTGGTGAAAATAACAGCATTTTAGTTTTTTTGGGATTTAGGATCAGACGATGTTCAGAAAGCCAGTTTTCTATTGTATTAAAGGTGGTCTGGGTAGCTGACCATAACTCTACTGGAGATGTGGCTGAGCAAATCAGAGTAGAGTCATCAGCATATTGTATACAGCTGACTTTTGGGATGACAATATAAAGGTCGTTAATGAAGATGGAGAACAGCAAGGGCCCTAGTATAGAGCCTTGTGGTACTCTGAGGGTGTTAGGTAGAAGGTTAGAGAGTTTGTTCTGCCAGAGGACAGCCTGCTGTCGACCATTCAGGTAGGACTGAAACCATTGGAGGGCTCCAGTATCTAGACAGAATGTTTTCAGGGTGTGGATTAAAAGTTGGTGATCAATCATATCAAATGCCTTGGAAAGATCCAAAAAGAGGGCTGAGGATATATAATTATTGTTGCGATTATGGTTTATGGTGTTAGTAAAGGCTAGGAGGGTGAAGTAGTGCTGTGATGAGGACGGAAGCCATGCTGAGTGTCTGCCATAAGGCAATTTTGGATTAGGTGGTGCATGAGTTGTCTATGAATACATTTTTCCATAATCTTTGCAAGTGGAGAGAGTATAGCTATTGGCCTATAATTGGAGAATTCAGTAGAGCTGCCTCCTTTGTGAAGTGGGATTACATAGGATATTTTCCAGATGGTGGGAATTTTAGCTTCTACTATGGTTCGATTGATTAGTATTGAGACGGGATAAGCAATAGCATCAGCTGATTTTTGTAGGTACTCGGCAGGGAGTTGATCAGCAGAAAGTGCAGTGGGTTTTAATTTTTTGATCAAGGTACGGATAAGTGAAGTGGCGACTGGATGGAAGCTGAACGCAAGTAGGTTTCTAGGGGTGCTACTTTCAGGACCAGGGGAGCTAGGAGGTAGTTGGCTAGCTAGGGCTTGAATTGTCTCAGTAAAGAATTGGTTAAAACTATCAGAAACATCTTCAGGGGTTTTATCAATAGTAGTAGCAGGGATTGGGGTTGAAGTTTGTCCAGGATGTAGTAGATTATTTAAACCTGCCCAAAACTTCTGAGGGTTATTTTGATTTACTGTCTGTAAATTACAGTAGTATTGTTTTTTGTCTTGTAAAATTGATTTTTTGGTTTCGTTCCTGGATTGCCTGTATTTAATGTGATCTTGAGGGTCTTTAGAAGAACGCCATAAAGCCCATGCTTTGTTTCTAAGGGTAATTTTGAGTTTTGACCCTATAGAAAGCCACAGTGCAGATTTTGCCTTGGTTCTCTTTGAACGAACAGGTGCATGCAAATCAAGGATCTCAAGGAATTTGTTGTTAAAGTATGCTACTGCTTCCTCTAAGGGGAGGTGTTTTAGAATAGACCAATTACATGAGTTTAGTTCTTGTTGGAATTTGGCAGGGTCAAAGTTTTTATTGTTTTTATTGTTAATACACATAAGTAAAATGAGGTGTGAGGAAATGCTCTTCCATGTTGGGATGTTTGAGGATATGCACTTTTTAGAAATTGTTTCTTTTTATTTGTATGTTATTTAGCTGTCCAAGACACATATAAATCTGCAACAACAGAAATACTGCAAGGCAGTTGTTTGAGTTACTTTAACTGTCTAATATACATTATATAATTTGGTCTGTACAGAAAACTATAAAGGTTTGTTTTCAGTTTAGTTTTTTTTGTACACAAAAGTAGATATCAGAAAGTAAATAGAGTTAATTTTGTTAAGGAGATAGTGTGAATGCAATGTATTTGTTTCTTAATAAGTAGATGCTTCAATAGGTTTTGGATAATGGAATGTACCTCCCTTTTCTTCAAGAATGCGTTATATACTCATTTTATAAGATAGACCCTATAGTATATTTTATGCTTAGGCCTGTTTTTTTTTTCTTTAATCCAATATTTATAAAGATAGGACAAATACAACCAGACACTATAATTATAAAATCAGGTACAGTAATTATTCCAGAATCATAAATATTCTATGTGCTACAATTAGTTACAACTCAAATGATGTGATACAAAATTAACTACTGCAATTATTGACCTGTTAAAATGCTGTTATCACAATACTACAAAAGAATAATGCAGTTTACTCAAATATCTTGTGCACCTCCAATAAGGTGTTTTGAACCTAACACCCATCTTAAATATAGAAAGTCTAAGGTTACATGATCTTACAGCAAAATGATAATTTGTTTTTATTTTAAAAATAATTTCCCCCTTACTCTTATGTGGCACAATCTCAGTTATTTTATTTATAGATCTGTAATGTGGGGACTTTGGGTTCTAGGGAGGTATAGTCTCTCTAGCATTATATGGGGTAGACCATTTGCTCATTTAAATAAAGGATCACCCTATACTTGAGAGGTATTCACTGTCATCGATCTAGGAGCGCCTTGTATAAACACACAGTTGCATACCCTTCAGCTATATTCTTATTTATAGATATTGATAGAATAGTTGGCAGCATGGTGATCGAAAGAAAGTATACTCTTTGGAATAATAGATAATTAATGTGAAAGGCAATTTGGTGTGTTATTTTCTCCTGGTCTCAATGGTAATGTTTACTTGTACCATATTATGCTGGAAAATTCAGGGATATTATTGATTTGCAATTCATGATTTGTTTGTATCACCACCAGATGAAGCTATAGGCTTGCTTTTTGCCATATTCATATAATTTAATGCTTTGTATTTCAAGAATTATTCCTTTCAAAATATTTGTACAAAACTGATCAGATAATATATCTAGTTTATTTGGAGAAATCTAATTTTGATTTCTGTGTTATATTGTTATTTTCTGCTTAAAATTGCTTGAAGCCATAGCTCTCAGCCTCTTAGCACAATAATTCTGGACAAAGTCAAAAATAACGGGGAAAAAGGGTACAAAATCAGGGACAGATTTTATATTTTGCTCTTATAAACCTTGAAAGTTGCTGGAATAAAAAGTTGTGTATGATTATACATTTTCTAATGGATATGAGGTCTGAAACTGAAGTGTCTATCATTATATAATGACTTTTAGCCTTGATGATTTGTCAGAAAAATACAATTTTGTTGAGGTAGAGTCTAAAAACAGGAAGCAAAAATCTGGACATTCTGTGACATTCTGGACATTGAGAGGTATGAAGATAAGAAATGCAAATTCATTTGATATTATGCACCTTTAAGTTAACTTAAGTGGTTGGATCTTCTGATTAAATATCATACTTAATAGCCTAGATGTGTTCCTAACTCACAACATTGACAAATCCATATTTGAAATATGTGTCTGTTGTGAGTAGTACGGAGTTTTATTAAAATCATTATTAAGATGCAATATTTTGGTGGCTCTGGATTCTTTCTTTTTACTCTGTCATTTTATATATGGGTGTGTGTGTGTGTGTGTGTGTGTGTGTGTGTGTGTGTGTCTTTCAGTAAATGCCAAACATTTTTTGACTGATATAATATTGAACAGAAAACAGTGACTGACAAAACAGCACAGACTTCCAAACTGAATGTTCATTAATAGCTCATGAATTTGCTGTGGTATCTGTCTGGTGAAACAAATGCAGTGTCAGAAATGTGTGCACTGAAGAAAGTAATAGTTTATTTAAGTAGAACTGGTAAGAGGAAAGTGTTGATTTCTTCAGACAGACTGCACATTACTTATAATAGCTACCCAGCAGCTTACCCATCAGTCACAAATATTATAGGTTCATAGATTAGTACTAGGCTAACTACCCCTGTGGGCCATTTTAAGCATAGACACTCCCCATGTGAGAATCAAACCCTCACACCTTGTGTCTGCAAGGTGGAAGGTGAATGGCTAGCAGGCCATCACTGCAGAATCTGGCTGGTTGGGTCATCATCTACACTGTGTCTATTGCTGTACTGTTCCACTTCTCATTATTCTGTGATTATAGAGGGAAAAGCTACATCCTTGGAAAGTGTAGCAGCCCTTTTATCTTTGTTTCACTCTAACCTGTTACCAAGGTCTGCAAATTTGGAGCACTGTGGTGATTTGCTGTAGGGATGCCAGTTTTGGTACATGTTTACGTGAATTCCCCACTTTGACTTTGTAAAGCTGCAAACTCTGTGCAGTTAAATCTACAATGGATCAGCCTCTCGGCGATATTCAAAACCTGAGTTGCAAAGTGGTTGATCCTTAAGTCAGACATTATTCTAACCTTTAACTGAGAGATCAGTGTTGACTAGTAAAAGCAGATTAAAGTATTTAACAGTAACATAAAATTGTACCAAGAAAAGTGTCCCCACTGTAATAAACTAAACTGTAGTAAAATATTGTGTGAAAATAAAGTTACATATTGGGCCATCTACCTTGTCAGTATATGACATATTGCTAAAATCACTTCTGCAGTTCTAGTAATCTGCACAGAAGTGATGTCATCTGTATGTCATACACTGACTTTTATGATTTGTCTGGATCTCCTCTCCTAAGGGCTGAAGAAAGAACTGTCTTCCTCCTTTTAGCAGCAAATGAGTAGTGGGTTTTCTTTTATCCACTTCCCCTTCATCCGCCCAAACTTGCAATGTAGCCCCATTCAGTGTCAGCATATTTATAGGTTTTATTCATAAAGATTTAAATATAAATGTATTTTTATCTACAGCTTATACAGCATGAAACTGATTATCTAGTTATGCGAGGCTATTAGCATATTACACCATGCATCCCATCACCTGTCTGGTATTATTGCCCTTATTTTGGTATTTTTAAGCTAATGCACACACCTATTAACATGGTGACTCAGTGAACATAAAAAATTGTTACTGTTGAAGCACTGCTTAGCACAATCAGGAGTGAAAACAGGTAATTTAGTCTTGGATTCATAACTTCATGCAGCGGTTAGCATTGCCACCT
The DNA here is from genome assembly GCF_019279795.1 of Protopterus annectens. Classification (NCBI taxonomy): domain Eukaryota; kingdom Metazoa; phylum Chordata; order Ceratodontiformes; family Protopteridae; genus Protopterus; species Protopterus annectens. The sequence continues at coordinate 358,594,881 of NC_056738.1, forward strand.
CACAGCAAGAGGTTTTCCGGTTTGATCCTCGGCTGGGGTGCCTTCTGTGCGGAGTCTGCATGTCCTCCCTGTGGTCACGTGGGTTTCCTCTGGGTGCTCCAGTTTCCTCCCGCATCCCAAAGACATGGTGTAGGTGGATTGGATACTCTAAATTGTCTGTAGGTGTGAGTGTGTGTGTGTGTGTGTGTGTGTGTGTGTGTGTGTGTGTGTGTCTGTGTGTGTGTGTGTGTGTGTGTGTGTGTGTGTGTGTGTGTGTGTATGCCTTCTGTGGAAGGTTGGGTGCCGGGCTGGCAACTCGACACCGTAAAACTCCACTGCCAATCATGAGCAGACAGGTGATCCACTGTGACTACCCCTAATCGGGAAAAAGCTAAAAGAAAAATAAGAATTCACAACTTCATACCGTTACCTGATAGCACCTTACAATTAGAAAATGTAAAAAGTGCTTCAAATGCCACCCTTTAATCATTTTCACCAGCTGTCTTCCTACAGCTCTAAAAATGCTTAGATGTGTAACCTGTTTTCTGAGCATGTGGATCATAAACGTATGTTGCAGGCATTAGGTTAGACACTTGTAGGCAGAGTCTGACTTCAGTGCATCATAAAGTTTCTGAGAGATGCTCAGAAAAACAGTATCCACCTGAGTACAAAGATTTTACCGGTATACTTCCATGAGCGTAGCAGTTTGTCTTAAATATAATGTATGTATGTATGTATGTATGTATGTATGTATGTATGTGATTATTTATTTACTTATTTTGCTGCCTTTGACGAACGAGCATCAACTCTGATGGTTTGGGGTTACATATAAATCATGTCTTGTACTGATAATTTCTCCCAGCGATTAACAGACTTTTATATAGTCTTACCCTATTAATTCTACCAGCCAGGTCGTAGCAAATTAATTCAGGTTGTCAATTCAGGCATGCCTATAATTTGCAAATTCATGCTCAAGACCACTTTTTAAATCTTTTTTTCTCAGAAAATCCTGCAAAATTGTAAAATGTTAACTAAGAACTGGTAAAAGCAAGGCAATTCAGGGAGTTTAACTATTTAGGGCAGGTCACTTATATAATTTCATATAATTTACCATTTTACAGCAGGTCTTTTGTATCACTCATTCATCAAAGCTTGATTGTTTTTTGTTCTTACAAAGACTATCAGAAAGTAAAGTGACTAGAAGTTATGAAAACAGAGTAAAAAATGACAAATGCCCTTTACAAAGTAGGATTCACTGTTAAACACCATAATTGCATCTGCTGACAGGCTTGTGTCAGACTATAACTTGACAGGCAAGCAGCGAGAGATTTTAAACCTATACTTTTGAAGGTTGACATTCTTAAAAATGAGCATTATATCATCTTAAAGCCTGTTCATCAAATAGATCAGCGCAGCTCAAAATATTTGGGGAAGAATGACCTTTTCCAAAGACTAACGCTTAACATAGCTTGTATTTCACGACATGATGCTCAGCGTTTTCTAATACCATCATTATCTTAATATCAGTGAACATGATAGTTACTCTTGAAGCACTGCTTGGTAGAATCAGGAGTGACAACAGTTAATTTAGTTTTGCATTCATAACTTCATACCCTGATAGCACCTTACAATTAGATAATGTAAAAAGTGCTTCAAATGCCACCCCTTAATCATTTTCACCAGCTGTCTTCCTACAGCTCAAAAAATGCAATTTTTAGGTGAATGACTTTCCAATGATTTGATGTGAAGAGACTTGCTTACCAAGTAGTTAACATATTATGGATGAGAAATAAAGCTCACCGTTTGCAAAATATATTGATTCAGAAATGCTGGCTTACCTCATTGTTGTTCACATATTTGGCATTCCCAATACTTTTTGGAATTCTGAGATTATTTGAAGTTCTACATGTGGTCCCTTGTATTCTTACACTGAAATATCAGCTTGTACAGCCATTCAACATCATAGAAAATGGATAGTAAGACTACATTGGGTGGCAGTGCCTTAGATTATAATCTGTGGTTAGTGATGGTACAGTCAAAAACTAAAAACTGAAAAAAAAAGAAAAAAAAACTTTTAAGTTTAGCAAGATTGTGGGAATTATACTGTGAAAAATGTATTGCCAAAAGTAGTACACAGCTTTGACAGACTTTTGGAGGGACATTTCCTTCAATTTTCTGAATTTGGAATTTGTTTTTGCTAGCAGGGTTAGAATCATGGGTCACAGAAAAGGGGGAGGGGGCATGCAACCCTGCTCCACAGCCTAAATCTGCTACTTATCAAAAATTAAAAGACCAGCTAAGAACTAAATATTTCCACTTCCTCTAAGGGTGATCATAAGGCCTTCTTCAACTATGTTAGCGATCTCAGAAATAACACTCAATATTGCAGAAAAAATCTCAAATGATATTACCTGCTCTGACTCTGAAAAGACTGCTACTACATTCACAGACAAATTTAGTTACAATTTTCTTCTGCCGTCTTCTCTCAATATTTCCCCCCACTGTTCCACATTCCAACAATCCCCCAAAATTACTTTCAATCGATTTCTTTTCATGCTTTCTGAAACCAAAAATATCATCTTTGTGGATACCAACAATATATCCTGTTCTCTTTTCAGCACTAGAGATTGCCTCATTGAACCGATTCTTAATTTCTTCAACCTTAGCCTCTCTGACGGGGATGACCTGAAACTGGAAAACATCCACTGGTGCCACTCCACAAGGGGAGGTCTACATGTGAGCGATAAACTAATCAGTCTAACCATTATTAATTAGGAGATCATAGAATGAATTACAGACAAGTTCATAAACAATAACATTGGAAATCTGCAATCCCTCGAACCAAATTAATGAATCTTCATAAAAGATTGGTCCTGTCTTCTTAAACTTGTAGACTTCTTTAAAAAACATTATTAATGCCCTAGTTAAGGGCCAGTTTGTTTACATTACCTGCCTAAATCTGGCTGAGGTCTTTGACACTATCCCTCACTCTAATATTATTGATACATTTATTTGGCTAAAATTAACCCTCATGTAACCCACCGAACAGCCAGTTGGCTATCAGACATAATTTACATTATAAGGACTGGTAGTATATTCTTCTCTAAAAGACTTATCATTAGTGGTGTCCCACAGGACGTTATGTTACGCCTCCTCCCCTTTGGCGTGTACTTTCCAAATGGCAAAGCTGCTATCAAAGGTTTATGGCTGACCAGGTTTGCTATGACTACAAACTTGGCGCGGTCATAAAATATTCTGCTGACACCCATATCCATCAAGAAAGACTGAACTGCACCAATATTTGTTGTACTGACTATGAGTTGAAACATAATGTAAATGTAGCATAGTACTTTATGGGAAACACAAACACTGCCGCACTCATCACATAAATGATATCCACTATAGGCTGATGCTGTTGTTAGGTACCTGGGCACATTTGTGGACAATGAACTCTGTTTTTTGACCATCATGTACATAACTATTGTTAGGATATTGTTCCAGCTGTCTCAGCTAATTTCTAGAGGCATTATGGCCCAGATTTAAGGAAGTTATTGCCTCCGAGTATTCATTCTTTGTCAGACCTATAATAGATCACATTGACTCCTTTAGCAAGTACCTCTTCAAACATCTTGCCCAAGTGGAAAAGCTACAATCTTCCTAACCAAGAAAACCTCAGAAAGATTACAGACTTTGTCACTTTATTCTGTCTCCTGTAGATTCTTATGTAGAGACCTTTGCTTTGCATATAGGATTCACGAGCCACGGCTGTTATATTTCCTACAATTCTGAAGAACAGGAAATATCATCAATATCTACTCTAAGGATCTAAATCTTCTTTGCACTATAAACAGAAGCTGCTAGAGAAAGACATGTGCCTCCATGAATTCCTTATCTATGGAATAAACTCCCACTCCTTAACAAACAATGCTACCCACTATCCAGAAACTACATATAGTTACATATCCCTCTTTAAAACTGGCCTCAGTGATAGGACAGGAATGTGTAAATTCATCCATGGAATATGTAGCTAGGCCCTTAGAGACAGGATAAGCTTCAACTTGAGTTTTTCACTAGGAAGAACCCTAATGGCCAATGAGGCCATTAGCCTAGCATGAACCTACAAACCCTAAAAATCTGTTTTTAATTGGTTTATATAAAGACACACAAAAAATGTGCTTTTGCTCTGCTTGTATGTTTATACAGTGGATTGCTGTGCTAACTGGAACCCAGAGTAACAATCACCAGTATGATACATGGGATTTCAGCTAATGAAAATGGAATTTCATTATTTCATCATCTGTAAACATGTGGTCTTGTCCATGATTTATAGTTTCATGCAAACTAAATGCAAATTCCAGTTCTGTCTTTAGTTTGTGCACAATGAGCACAATTATTTGAGTAGTAGGCTCAAACAAATGTAAAATAAAAATAAATAAAATAAAATTATGATGCATAATCTTATGCATTAAGATTTCTAGGCTGGAGTTCACGAGTCATAGGGATTCTTTACAGTTTGATAGTTTATATACAAGGCTTATCTGCACACTGCAGTTTTAAAATGGAAGAGGCACAAATGTGTCAAAGACGCATGTTACATGATCAGCCATACTGATACATAAATGTACATTTATTTTCCTCCAGAGATGCTTCTATATTAACAAGGACTTAAAAACTGCTTAATTCAGCAGTTAAGGGCAATGCTGCCAGTACCAATCTAAAAATATCTGCTGAATGTTATTACACATTTCAGGTAGTTATCAAGGTGTGACGAGGGTGGACAGGATTAGGAATAAGTATATTAGAGGGTCAGCCCAGGTTGGAAGGTTTGGAGACAAAGCCAGAGAGGCACGATTACGTTGGTTTGGACATGTGCTGAGGAGGGATGCTGAGTATATTGGGAAAAAGATGCTAAGGATGAAGCTACCAGGTAACAGGAAAAGAGGAAGGCCTAAGATAAGGTTTATGGATGTGGTGAGAGAGGACATGCAGGTGGTTGGTGTGACAGAGCAAGATGTAGAGGACAGGAAGAAATGGAAACAGGTGATCCGCTGTGGCGACCCCTAACGGGAACAGCCGAAAGAAGATGATGATGATGATCAAATTTGTTATACTTAGAAAATATTTAGATACCAATAAATATTTCATTAGGAATGCAGGAACATAAGACTAATTCCAGGTAAATGATTACAAGAACCATAAGGTGTCTAGCCATATATACCTTTAAGCAGACACACTTTTAAGGTCTTACCACCCTTTTCAAGCACTGACTAGCGCTCACCTCCCAAATCAAACAAGGTTGAGCATAGTATCTCTGGGATAAATGTGTATCTGCCCATCCAGTTGTGCAGACTTCCCTTAAAGGTAGTCAAAACAGCACTTTGATTGACCTGTAGTGGTAACATATTTTATAGGTTGGACATGAAAAATAAGCAGCAATGCCATATTATTTCTTTAATGCATAATTTGTCTTTTTCTTTCAAGTCCAGTCATTGTTTATATATGTGACATTATTTGGTATTCATATCAAATTAATATATATAAGAAGAAGAAGATTAGTAGTTACTACAACATAACACTGCAAGATTGTCATGTTTTACTATTACACATGGAAAGCTCTGATGTTTTTCAGTTCTGTTGAGATTCTAATTACTATAATGGCTACATTTCACACCTCCACACTGACTGCATTCACAATCAAAAAGGTCTAAGATGACATGAGAGCTTGACTGCAAATAGTTTATAGATGAAACTCTAATATGGAAAACCTTGTTTCAAAGCTATTTAAGACTTGTTGGCTGATTACAATAATAGGGGAAGCCATAGTGCTCTTAGCACCTCATTTAAATCTGCCTATGCAAGTTTGTCCTAGAGATAAAATAGTCTATGTACTATGTGAATAATAAAAGTGGTCTTATTACACAGAAGTAACTAAATTAAACAATGGAGATAATCCAAAGTAAGCTAAGTTTTACCTGCACATATACCCAAAGCAAGATTCGTTGGCATAATGGTTAAGGTCTTTGCCTCCCATGCTCAAGGTACAAGGTTTGATCCTGATCTCTGGCCAATGCCTCTTTGGAGTTTGCATGTTCTTTCTGTGGGAGAACCCCACCTCTAAAAAAAAAAAAAAACAAACATACGCAGATTCTACATGGTGCCCTACCATTTTAGGCAACATGGATCACCTGTGATAGTCACTCAAAGGTTTAAAATATGGCTCTACCTACTCTGAACTATGCCAGGGACTTATGACAGAAGGGTTGTATGTGCCCCTATTGGCCAGTGTGTGCCTACCATAAAACCCAGTAGCCCTGGGTCAATAAGCTACTGGCTGGCTGGTTTCCAGTTGCCCAGCCTAGGTTACCTGGGATGTCTCTGCTGAGTGAAAGCTGGATGTAAAAGCAATTAACTGACCAAACATGAACTAACTACACTCAATACAGGCTTTTGACAGGACAGAACTTGGAAGTGGATGACATGATAGTACGGATGAAGCTGGACATCCTAAGTATCCAAAAGACAAGATGGAAGGGTAGTGCAGCAAAGCCACTTGACTTGGGTTCCTGAGTCTACTACTCAAGACAGGCTAGAAATGGTCAGGGAATTGTGGTGAGAGAGCCTTCAGAAGAGAGTGAGGAATGTCATCAGAATTAGTGACAGACTCATGACAATCAAACTCCAGCCTAATGATATGATAGTATTCATAATCTCAGCCTATGCCCCACCACAGGGTTGTGACAGTGAAGCAGAACCTACTAGATAATGCAGAACAACATGAATTGGTGTTGACAATGGGTGACCTGAATGGACATATTTGGACAGACAGAACAGGATATGAGGACTGCCTGGGTTCACATGGGTGGGAATTGATAGTAACCAACACAGTTCAGAAAGAGATAGGGGACTAGAATGCAAAACTGGAGGCACATTGAATGAAACTGAATACAGATAAGTCAGTGGTAATGGCACCAAATGGGGAAATCAGAAAACGATGAGAACTGAGATAGAAAGGAAAATAGTGTGACAGGTTAACAGCTTCGAGTATCTGGGAGGGGCGTTGAGAAGGGAAGTCTGAATGAGGAGGTCACAGCTAGAATCAGTGGGGCTGAAGCCAACAGGCACAGAGTGTCAGGGGTAGTGCATGACAGAAGAATGCCAAAGAAACTGAGAAGTAAGGTGTACAAAAAAGTGGTGCGAACAGTACTACTGTATGGTGCAGAAACCTTGGCAGTAAAGGCAGAGCAGTTGAGTAAACTGGAAGTGATGGAAATGAAATGCCTGAGATGGGTGTTCATAGGTTCATAGGTTCATAGGTTCATACTAGGCTATCTGCCCTAGGGCATTTATAAGCCTAGCCAGAGTGTGTATGGCTTTCACCACCCATTTTAAATTAATTTTACTATGCCCTTTTTCGAGGTTAGTATACTGCACTTCTGTCTAACAGTGACACAGAAGTGATACCCGGGGTAAACCTACGATCTCCCATCCACTCATCAAGATTCCTCTTGAAGAGAGTCAATGAGGGACTCTGCCTAACCTGGACTGGGATTTTATTCCAGAGTGAAGGGAGCCTCTGGGTTATGAATCTGTCCCTCCAGCATGTCCTATTTATTTCAGTGCTGAGGTTTAAGTCCCTCGAGCGTGTAGCTCGATGGGATTTGGATTTTCTGAGGTGCAGCATGTCCATTAATTCCGGGTTGGACATGGCTTTATAAGTCAGGCACAGATCGCCTCTGAGCAGGCGGTATGCCACTGAGTAGAGCTGGAGTTTCTTTAACCGGCAGCATACGGCATCTGTTTCAGCCCCTTGATCCTCTTGGTGAGGTACTTTTGGGGTCTTTCCAGTTGCTGCAGGTGTCTGGTAAGGTACATCCCAAAAGGGGCATTGTACTCAATTATGGGCCTGATGAGGGATGAGTAAAGAGGCACGATGACCTCCCCTGATCTAGATGTGAATCCCTTCATGATTAGGTGGGCTATATAAAATGTTTTTCTAACCACTTTGGCCACGTGGTTGTCAAATGAGAGATTGCTATCAACTTGGGTCCCCAGGTCCCTAATTACTTCTTCTGTACTTAATGGATTACCACCTATGTGGTAATTTGTGGGCACTTTGTTTTGCCAAAGGGATGACTATACACTTTTGGCTTAGCTTGAGGCCATGGCTCTGGCACCAGTTGTCTGTTTCTATGAGGCCCTTTTGGAGGATGCTTGTGTCAGCTGGAGAGTCTATTATGGTGCCCAGTTTGCAGTCATCTGCGAACTTGGTCAGCCACAGTCCTTCCTTGTTGGCCTGTACCTCCGAGAAATATATACCGAACAAGAGAGGTCCCAAGACTGAGCCTTGTGGGACGACACTTGTAACTGGTTTGGAGTCTGACATGGCTCCAGCTATTCTAACCATGTGGGTTCTGTCCTTGAGCCAGTTTGCAACCCATCTAGTGACATAGGGGTTTATATTTAAGCTGGTGAGCTTATCTATAATGCCCGAGTGGGGTATTGTATCAAGGCTTTTATGAGGTCCAGGTAGGCTGTGTGGACCACCTTCCTCTTGTCAATGGCCTTGGTGACTGTTTCAAAGAAATTGACCAGGTTTAAGAGGCAGGATCTGCCCTTAACAAAGCCGAACTGGGTAGGATCCAGTGTCTGTAGGTCCCCAATATCTTTATTTATAAGGTCCATGATGATCCTTTCCATAGCTTTGCAGACCAAGCTAGTGAGACTTATGGGGCAATAGTTTCCAGGATCCGTTGAGGCACCACCTTTGTGGAGAGGGACCACTGTTGCTGTACGCCACTCTTTGGGTACATATCCTGTAGTAAGGCTGAGATTGAACAGTAGTTTTATGTTTGGGTTTAGCTCTTCTTGGAGTTCATGTAGGACGCAGCCCGGGACACCGTCTGGTCCCATTGATGCTGTGTTTCTTGCTTTGGAGAGGGCAGCTCTTACCTGAGCATCTGAGATGTCAGGGGGGCAGCACTCTGCTGGGATAGATATTAGCCCTTTTGGTAGGGAGGGGGAGTTTGCGCTGAACCTGTCAGCTAGGATGTTGGCAATGTCTGTGGGTTCGGTGTATTTTTTGTCATTTTGGACTAATTCTGAGCATATCTGGGAATTCCCACCCAGGTTCCTAACATAACTAAAGAAACCTTGTGATTATCCTTAGTGTCCTGTGCAATTTTTCTCTCAAGCTGGCCTTAGACGATTTTATGAGTGCCCGTAGTTTTTGCTAATACTGATCAGAGATGCCTTCCCTTTTGGGATTTTGCTCTGTCATGTAGTAGCTTCCTCCTTCTATTGTATAGTTTGTTTATGGTTGGGGTCCACCAGACAGGACGCCTGCCTTTGGAGGATTGGGTCTTGGTTTTATTTGGGATTGCATGATCCATGCATTCCTGAAGGTGTTCATAGAATGTGTTTATAAAGGATTTTGTGGTCTGGGCCGTATTATCCAGAGGCCCGGGGGCTTTGAAGGATTCCACCTCGGTTTTGAGGAGTGTGAAATTTGCTTTAGAGAAGTTTTTCACTGTGGTTTTCTGGGCATGGGGTGGGGTTGGGATGTGAATATCCAGTGAGATTAGTTTATGGTCTGATCTTACCAGTGAGGGATACACTTCTGGTCTGGAGCATAGAGTCCCCATGCTGGTGATGATCAGATCCAGTATGTTTTCCCCTCTTGTGGGAGTGGTAACAAGTTGTTCCATAGCATTTGAGTTTATAAATTCCAGGAACCTTTGGGCTAGGGTGTTGGAGCTAGAGTAATGCTCCCAGTCTATGGTTGGGTAGTTGAAGTCACCCAATATAATGGTGTTTGGAGAGACCTTCATATTTTCCAGTGTTCTCAGGAAGGCCGAGTGGGGTTCCTGGGTTTGGGAGGGTGGTCTGTAGCAGGCTATAAACTGGAAGGCAGTTTTACTCACTGTTAGTTGCACATGGATAGTCTCTGATGCTTCATGCTGTGCCACCAACCTGGAGGTGTGGGTATCTTTGACGAATATTGATACTCCCCCTCCTTTTGTGGTTCAGTCCAAGTTTTGGGGCCGAAAAGCATGGTATGAGGTATAACCTGGTAGTGCTGGGGTGCTCTCGAGAGCTTTGAACCAGGTTTCTGTTACTGCACAGATATCGATGTTCTCCATGCTAAGGAGAGTTTCGAAAGTGCATCTTGAGGTTTAGACTTCTGGCGTTGAGTAGCATTACTCTTAGTTTCTTATCCCTTGTGATACCTATGGAGGTGGGTTTGTCTTTTGAGCCTTGCCTAAAAAAGGCACTATGGGGGTAGCAAGAGCCTTTGCCAATATCCGAAAGCCCAGGGGTGACAGGTGCAAGCCGTCCCTAGCGAAGCATCGTGGCTTGTTAGGATGCACACTGAAGAAACGAGGGCATAAGAGCAGATGCCAAAGTAGCTCCAATTGCAGAAAATATCAAAGAGAACAGATTACTGTGGTTTGGGCACATGTGTCCGAAAAACAGAAGACAGTGAAGAAAATTTGGGGCAAACAGGAAAAAGGCAAGAGGAAATGAGGGCTTCCAGCAAAGAGGTGGATGGATTGTATGAGAGAAGATCTGTGACAGTCAGACATGAGTGTCGAAGACGGCAGTAGTGTTGCACTGAATCAAGAGACATGGCAGCAGTTAACATGACATCCCGACCCCATGTTGACAATGGGAAAAAGGGGTCTGATGATGATGAATGATGATGATGATGACCATAAGGCAGAACTGGGTTTATTTTCTGTACAGCTTGAACATATTGCAGGCTTAAGTGTATTTGCAGTTGTAGATATTGTCCTGAAAACAATAGTAATCAGTGGTATGACTGATACTTCCAATAACTTATTTTTAAAGTTTGCAGAACTGGTTATACTATTATCCTGTCTCAGCTACTGTCTGCTGTGTCAAGCAGCTCTCCTAGCCAGCAGTATATTTGTAGGCTACAGTCAATGCTTACCAAAGCACTACTCCACTTATTTGTAGGCTGCAGTCAGTGCTTACCAATGCACTACTCCATGTATTTTTAGGCTACAGTCAATGCTTACCAATGCACTACTCCACTTATTTGTAGGCTACAGTCAATGCTTACCAATGCACTACTCCACTTATTTGTAGGCTACAGTCAATGCTTACCAATGCACTACTCCACTTATTTGTAGGCTACAGTCAATGCTTACCAATGCACTACTCCACTTATTTGTAGGCTACAGTCAATGCTTACCAATGCACTACTCCACTTATTTGTAGGCTACAGTCAATGCTTACCAATGCACTACTCCACTTATTTGTAGGCTACCGTCAATGCTTACCAATGCACTACTCCACTTATTTCCAGTTCAGCAGTGCTTCCACTTAAGTCTTGAATATTATGGGTAGATGGAAGTAGGTCTTAACATTTTGCTGATGGTGAGTAATCACTAACTTAAGAGGGATTGTATCAACTAGGACTTTAGCCAGTTCCACCTGCTTCCTACCACTTGTAACATCAGACTGAAAATAAGTCGATTTATGTAGGTGTGGAGCCATTTTTAAAGCATCATTTTCATAAGTCAGCAAAACCATTAACAGATCCAATGTCCTAAATGCCTTGAAGCTAAACAATACAGTCTCCTTGTAAACATATCATAAACTTTACAATCTTTATAGAAGGTTTGGAAATATCACAAATCAAAATTTTCTTCTTATTATTACTCCCAGCAGCAGTCAGATTAACCTATTCCTGGCCACTCAGATTTAACTGGGATTGTAATAACTGTAGGATAAGGTTAAGGTTAATGTCGATGAATTCTTGGTCCAAGCAGTCATCTAAGTGATCTTACAGACTCCTTCAGTAATGCTCAAAGACCTTAATATGCTGTCTGGGATTCTGCTTCATCAGACTTGTGACTGATAACTAGCCAAAGCCAGCAATCTGAGTCTGGATGACAGTTTTGTCTGTAGTCCAGCCCACTGTAGAAAGGATAGCAAGACCCACACCATGTCCTGTGTTGACAAGAATCTCTCTTGTACTCTTGTACAGAGATCATCAAGCCCCCCTGAAAGTAAATAAATTAAAAAATATATATACAGTACAGTGAAATCAGACATTCTTGTCACCCACATATCCTATTTTTGATTACAAAGAGGCCCATGAAATATGAAAACAGAGTGACCACCCTTAAGCAGTATAACAACTGGTCTCTGCCTGCATTTGGGCCAGTCAGTCATCCTAGTAATAGTAATTATAAATGCCTCCCTACCGCAAAGCTGCAGATGCTGGTGCAAAATATTTGCAGAACACCACTGGGTTTGCTACCAGACCAAAAAGGATGGCTTATGACATAGTATCACTGATGACCCTGATGAACCCTGAGACATCTTCTTCTCAGCTTGAACCATGGGATACCTGATTGATGACCATTTAAAATGTTGGTACCCACTAAAGCAAGTGCCAGACTGAATGGCCAAAAAATGGACATACATATAATATGGCCATTTCTTGGGATATTCCCTTTTATCTGAGGTATGACAATCTTGGAGTTATAAGTTTGTGGTCTCTAGGGGCCTTTTTTCCCACATCAGGGGGTGCAGTGTGGCTTGCTCCCTGCACAAAAGAAGTTTAAAGAACAATGTTTGAGATTTGCTCTTCTCCTGTATTTTCAGACTTTTCTTTCAGTGTGTCATGACTGTGCAAACCCCAAAATAGTCCAGCAGTATATAAAAACGTAGTGGACATTTTTATAGCATAGCATAGAAGATTTAAAACTCTGACAATGGAAAAGCTAAAATAATGCACCTTATTTTTCCAGCAAATGACACATATTAGATTTTTATACTAGACAGAATAAAAAAACAAACAGTTTTGCTATTAGCATCTGGTCAGATTTTTAGAGGGAATGTAAACCACTAGCCAGTTTCATATAACATGGCTGTAAAACTCTGAAGTACTCAGGGGCTACAAAAAGTTCCATAAACAGTATCTACTTCAAGCCCCCAAACCACTATCCAAAAAGATAGGAAAAGAAAGAAATTGAATTATTAGGCACTGGACTGTTACGATTATGGAATACATTTTCCTCTACTATCAAAGCAATTCAGTCATTAACTTCCTTCAACAAAAATACTGACACATATAAGAAGAATAGAAAATATCATGATGGCAAAGCAATCATTCTATTTAGAAGGCAGTAGTTGTAAACAAGGTACTCAAACCAATTAACCTGTTTGTTGATGTAAATGACAAGAACATAGTACTATAAAGTGCTGCAAAATTTACACCCAAAAAAAAGTAGTTCCAAAAGCTCAGGATAAATGGTGTACGTCACGTGGTCATGTGGGTTTCCTCCAGGAACTCCGGTTTCCTCCCATATTCCAGACATGCAGTAGGTGGACTGGACACTCTAAATTAGTCATTGGTGAGAGTGTGTGTGCGAGTGAGTGGTGCAAATGAACTACTGTGGCAGGGCTAGCCATCCAGTGGTGTAAACTTTGGCTCGAGATGATTGTCACTGCGGAAGTGACACCTGACCCCATGTGCAAAAATGGGAAAAGGGGTTGAGGATGGATGGATGGATGGAAACAGTGTAAATATAGAAATCTTACCAGCTTCTACCTGCAGTAGGAGGGAATAATAAATGCTGAGCCTATTATGAACACAAGGCTACACTGTGGAAACTGTGTTGAAAATATGGGGGGACATTCATTTCTGGTCACCCACCATGAGTTTCTGGCCTGCAGTTGTAGAGATAAATAAAAAAATAATAATCTAAAAAAAATTGTGAATGGTAAGAACAGGAAGAAGAAATGTTGGGCAATGTTTTTAGAGTTAGTACAATGGAAAAAAGAAAGGGGAAAGAAAGCATTTAAAAAACAAAAGCACAGCAATGAATATATGTGACTGTAATAACAACAGACATGGGGAAAACAGTAAAATAAGCAACATTTTATTTGTTCAGAATGGGTAATGCTTATTTGAGTGTGCAGGAATGAGACAAACATTGTACTACCTTTAATTTCAAACTACTCCTGTTGAAACTAAACCAGTTCACTAATTTTAATGACCTTTTCACTCCAAGTTTTGTTTAGGATACATGCTCAATAAGACTGACTAGGTACTTTTTGCTATATTTATCATTCATCCAAGTCATTCAGACTAGTTTTAAAGTTTTTTCCTCTAAGTTTCTATATGGTTAAATGTAAACACTAATGAATTATAAATGATGGGAGCTTATATTTGCACCTGACTAAGACAACAAAACCACCCCTGGGATTCAGAACCATTGGCCACATTGTAGTAGACAATCAGGCATGATAAGCAGCTATGCTCTTCACTGTTGCCATCACTGCAGATCTCTGACTGACCATAATTGCCACCCATGCAGGTCCATGCAGGCCCTGCAAACCCCGTTACCATCACTGTAAATCCCTGTTTTTTCCTTCACCTTTGTAACAGGGCAGTGCTGACCACCATTAAGATGGCTGCAACTTCCCCTTTTACCTGCATGACTAACTCTGTAGCTCTGAATACCAATATTATCATCAACAGCCTTTGCCTCACTTCTGCAACAAGAGAGTATACCGTTTCAACTTGGGAAGATGCAAGTGAACCATTTGATGTCAATGTCTTTTTGTGAATCTTGAATCGGCCCAATTTCAATAGACTGGACTGAACCCTGGTTGGAGATGGAAACTTCCTCATATTTCTTGGAGACTGGACTTCTGAAAAGACTGAACAGAGCAGCGTTAACAGATATCAGTACAATGTGCTTATTAGAAACAGCACAAGTACTTGTAATGGTTCTGCACTGCAAAATGCCACAAAAAATATAGAAGCTGACTGTGTCATTTGGGTTCCAGCCACAGAAGCAATGATCATGTGACAATACAAGTAATGCATGGAAGATCCTTTTATCCCACTCACTCAATTACATGACAAGCAAGTCAATTACTGTTCCTGTACCAGCAAGCTAGAGATATTGTAGAATTAATCCATGACTGGGTATGGTTAATGCTGGACTTACCCATGGTTGGTGTGGTTTTGTCACGGGGGCAAAGTCAGAGTGATCAAACAAAGTAAATCGTGGGCAAATCAGCATTACCCACACCCAGCCATGGGTTATTGCTATTATAGAATGACATTATTTAAGAAAAAAATTAGTTACTTTTTAAAAATAATGTCCTTGTATAATGGCGGCATGGTGTTCTTCCACTTTGTGTAAGTACCCGAGGGCTTTCTTGACATATTGCACATGCATATGGGACTTTTGTTCCCAAGCTGATGCACTACATCAGTCCTCTGGAAAGACAGCAATGGAGAAAAGAAGATCTCTACTGCTCCATTTGTTTAAATAAAGGTTGAAATTGGGACACATTAGAAGTACAAGAGAGACAGTATAGAGAAAATAAAAGGAAAACCAGGTATTTTTTTTTAGTTTTGAATAATGTACCTGATTTTCCTGGTATTTTCTCCATATTGTCTCTCTTGTCCCTCCAGACTGTCCAGATTTCAAATTGTATTATTATTATTTTTTTTTTTTTTTTTTTATGGTCAAGAAAACAAACAAAAAGTATAGCATATATTAATAGAAAAAAGTTCAGGCAACCGGACTTTTTTCCATTGGTGTATGCTCGATTTATAACAGGCACGCTGGTTGGGCTGACCAATCAATGTGCTTGTTTCTGAATATTAATGGCCAGTCATTGTATAATTCTCATTTTAATTAAGTTGCATTTGATCTCTTATCTCCTACACCTTGAATATAGCTCCCTTTGCCAAGCTTTTCACACACATGCCCCTTTAATCTTTTTCCCCTTTGCTTCTCAACTTCCAAATGTGGCTTGGCCACCTCTGACCTTCTAGGGTTTCAGGAAGAAAGATGGGCAAAAGTAGAAGCAGGTTTGGGCTGAACCGTGAGAGGGTATACTTATGTTGTTTTACATCTGGTCCCTTCTCCCACCACAGGGACCTCAAGTGCAGTGACTCTCACTAATAAGACAGGCACATTGTTCTGCACATATGAAAACAGATGATGTGGCCAAAACCAGCCTGAACTACATTGCTCTGCGAAAAGCTGTTGGGCAGTAAAGATCTTCAATGAAGTGATTCATCCTAGAGTCTCTCTCTACAATAGGTAAAACAGCCAATGACCATTCTGTATCATCTTCCAACACTTATCTGTTGGTAATTAATGATTGGCAGCTGTCAGGGGAATGTAAATACTTCTAAACTACATGGACACCATCTAAAGCATCTAAGAACGGAAAGAGTGATGAGAAATCTGGAACCACCTAAAATCCTAATTTTTGTAAACATAGAAAAGCTTCTCTGAAGACTGAGCCTTTGATTTTTGTCTTTTGTTTGGCCCCAGTAATCCACTCATCCTCTAGACTTACCCTTGTGCCCACCTAAATGACTCATTCATTCCCTTAAGACCAGAGTCCTATGGTCTATTTGTTTTGTAGATTGAGAGACGAGCAAACCAGCAGCAGGAGCCATCTTCCTCACATCTGGGATCAGACCCCCAATATAACCTCCTCACACTTGCAAGCTTCACAACTGCTGCTTATAGAAGGCATAAATATACTATTACACTCGCTAACCCTATTGTAATCCTTCCCCCATCAGAATGGTTGAGTTGGAGCTGATTTTCCCTCTCATCCTCCCCCCAATCCCTCTAGCATCCATGCTGCTAATTGAGCATGGGTCATGTGGGGCATAACTGGGGTTTATCCCTCTATGCCATGGGTTCAAACTTGATCATTATCCTTTTTTGATATTTTTAGAGGGGTTCTTGGAGGAGAGAAAGTTACTGTAGAATGCCCTTATGAGAGTGGAAAATTTCTAATTTCTAATTTTGATTTTTTTTCCTCTCTGTTCTAAAACAATGATTCACAATTCAAAGGCGAAATCAAGAAAGCTGTCTTGATATTGTTGGGGGAGACCTGAGTTGTCATTCAGGCATGACACCTAAGGACAGTCTTAGAGATGGAAGCCCTGCATAATACACTAACTGTATCCTAATTACATTTGGCTATTCATTGGCCTAAATCACTAATAGTTTATCGACCTCTTATTGCAGTTTGCCTTAAAGTGCTCATTGATAGGTATTAATGAAGGCCTGGTCATTTTAAGCCCTAACTGCCAGCATGGATGAAATATAGACCATTTTCCATAACTAACTAAAACTCTTTTTTATCTGTTTGATAGAAGCACTTCAGTTTTCAGAGGTGGTTTTTGTGGAATCTGATATTTGGTCCACCATTCCACGTCTAGCCTTCTTTCTTTCCTTCTTACTTTACTTCTTGTGTTTGTTAAGTGGGTTAGTAAACTCATCCAAAAGATCCTTTTCAGTCACAACCAGGGCCAAACTTGACAAAGACAAAACAGCAAATACATTAAAACATGAGTAACTCCTGATATTCCTCATATATTCGATACTGTTTATCTGGAGTCCTGCTTGAAGCCACCTGAGTGTCATCTAGCTGAAGAAGAGAAGGACTGATTTAGGCCTGGGACTGATTCTCCTTGTAATACACATACTAACTCCCACATAGGAGGGTAACTTTTGTTATTTTACTTAAAGTAGTGTCTATCAGGTTCACCACTTCAGTCAATATCTTCAGGAAGGAACAGGATGAAGCAAATGTTGCCTTATCTCAGTATAAAAGCCTATAGAATATGCAATAATAGTGCAACAATCTTCCACCTCTTCATCCCCAGAACCTACCTGCTCTATCCTCTTCCTTTTCAAACCTGAGTCTAAAGATCCTGTCACTGCCAATATGGAATAACATGGATAATGTGTGATTCATGTGAGCCAACCCACTTTACATCCTCTTTTAAAAGCATTTTGTTATTAGTCATCAACACTGCAAAGAACATGAGACTGTAGCTTCAGTAGAGCAGCCATTATAAGTGATCTCTGGTTTGAAATGCTCAATCACAAACTATTCCAGCAGTCAGTACTGTTGGAAATGTCTTACCATCATCAGTTGTGGATATGACTTTTGGGGCTTTTATCTCCAATGGTTTAGATTCAGTCTATTTATTTATTTTGCATTTTTAGCCTTTTTTCCTCTTTGATTTTTACTCTTTATGGGATTTTATTTCCAATGTTTTGATCCTGTGGTTTTTGCTTGAAAATAAAGAGGTTAGCCTTTATGATGGCTTCTGATCACTTCATCTTATTCATTGCTTTAATCTTTTGTTTAAACAAACGTAGAATCCTGAATAAAAAAGTCTGCATATCTTCAGACTAGGACTGCAGTAAATAAGTAGAATGTCATAATTTTTACTGAAGCATGGGTCAGTTTGATACCCCCCCAATAAATGTTCCTGGGTATAAGGGATTTTTAAAATAATTATCCACACTCATCTGGTAGGGGATTGTTCACACATATGAAAGGAGACTTGTCAGCATTTGCAATACATAATAATAATAATAATAATCCAAATGTTGAAATTATAAAGATTAATATATTGTAGGAATAGATAAACTATGATATTACTGGTTGATATGACAGCCCTAAATTTAAAGCAGAGGGTCTCACAAACTAATAATTTACTAAATGTATGTTGGAATCTACTATAGTCGCTTGAGACATAAGCTAGGATTAATGTTTATCATGAAATTCATGGGCTACGGATATTCCAAACTATTCTATTAAACGCAGGCACCCAGAAATAGTGAGAGACGTCACCTGATGAGGTTAGGCTTTAAGAATGTAAATATAGCATGCAACTGCATTATCCTATCATGACTGGGCTGTCTGACCATTATCAGGTGGGGAGTTTAAAATGAACAGCTTTTAGGGTGAAAACGGCCAGGCATACTATAAGGCAGATAATAATTCAATATTGCAGGAATTATAGTCATAGGACTGGAAGGCTAAAACATCAAACTTAAATATAAAGCACAGCTAGAGTGTATTTAATAATAAAATCAATGAGGTTGCCGAAAAAATGTTCTTGTTGCTGGTTCCTATGATGTTAATAAACAGGTACCCCCATGATGAAGTAGGCATTTCCAAAAACTATCAAAAAAAATGAAAAAAAAACACTAATGGTTTAGTTGTGTGAATTATCCAAAAGGAGGGAACAGAATGAGTGCTGTAAGATCTAAAACTGCTCTGAGGAAAAAAATTACAAGAGCAAAGTCTGATTATGACTAGAGGTTAGCTGACTACACCTCTGATAATAGGAACATATTCTTCGATTCATGAATGACCATTTAAGTTGTAACAGACAGTCACAATATCTTATAAATATTTCTTGTTTCTTAAATGGGCATTGTGAAACAGTCATTACTTCTCTTGGTGTGGAAAGACACTTAGATCACAAATGTTCAATTATATCTCAAGAGGATGTTCAAAGGACATTGAGCAAAGTCAAGGATGATGCTGTTGAGGGGCATTATGGAATAAATGGGTATGCTTAAATAAAATCCCTGGGGCAGTAATCCCATGTTTTACCAAGCATGTCCCTAACATTTGGAGGTCAGCTGTAATGGTCCCCATACATGAGTGCAAATATTGCCATAACATATAATTAAAGATCTATAGGTTTAACAACTAATTTCATTAAAGCTTTTGAGAGAACATTACTGGGCTTTATCTCTTTCCAGTTTCTGCTAAATGTGGATGTGTTATAACATGGTTTGGTTATGGGATGTTTATGTAACACAAACATGCTTTACTTCTACAACTGTATGATACAGGCCACAGATGAGGGGCTAGCAAGTTGAACTTTTCGTAACCTTAACCCTTTCAGCTAAATTGTAAGACAACTTTACTTTGTAGGTTAAACAGCAACAGGATTGTGAAGTGTGCTCATTCTCAGATTCTACCAATAGGGAGGCATTAATACAAGATGGCGATGGCCTATTGAAGGCGGATTAGCAGATATGCACCCAGAGTGCCTGTTGATCTATGAGATGGTTAATTGCAATGAGTGGATGTTGGCATTTCCTATTGTGATAGCTCCAGGTTGGCACATTTATTTATTAATTTATTAATTAACACTTAACTGTGTGTCTGTCCTGAGCATCTTTTTTTGGCACATGTTGTAACATCACAGATTTAGCCGGCAGTATGAATTACAGTCATGAGCTCCCAAGTTCACCATCCATGTGCATGGCAAGCAATACTTAAAGGGCAAATAAAAATACAAGAACTTAAAATTAGATACTTTCCAGACTTACAGAAAAGTCCATCCACTTATGTTGGATGGAGAGGCCATCCAAATGTAATAGAATGGAGGGGGAAATTATATGTACCTCTGCAAAAAGCCTTCTCACAGATCAATTGGTATAAAATACACATATCTGCTAAATCTGACATTCATTTCTGCTACACTGGGTAAATACTGGGACAAATTCCAAGCAGTGAAACATAAACTTTTCTGGGAGACTGATTGTGAGGAAGATCAAAAGGCAAAGAATCAATAAGGTTGACATCTGAAGACTCAAAGGGGTGAAGAATGTTTGATTCTTGGAAGCATGGTAGACACAATAACATTCAAGGAATGACTGGGGGAGAGATGTCTGCAATGGAGCCATTTTGAAGGGCACAATGCTACCTCATGCCTAGTTGTCTGGCCTCTGACAGCAACATTCTCTAATGAAAGTATAGTCATCTAACTGTTAAAAATGCAGTTAGCAGACCATTCAGAAAGGGTTTTGCTAAGCCACTCCAATCTCCTCATTACTGAGACTAATTGAGATAAGCAATCAGTCTTCTGGAAATTGTTGAAATTTCTACCACAGGTGAAGCTATTTTCCTAAAAAGAACTTTTTCTGTTGATAAAAATTAAGTCAAAGTGAACTTTTTCATCAAAAAATTCAAATCCCAGACTGAGGAAACTATACACCAATGAGGTTTATAATAATGTAACAATCCCCTTAAAAAAGCTTTCATGTCTGTGATTATATGTAATCCAAGAAAGCATAGGAATGCTGGAAGAAACTACAGAAATGCGTACTTTAACGTAAGAATAAAACAAGCCATCCTCATAAAGGTGATTAATGGAATAAAATATGTGCTATAAGATGTTTTTAGGGTATAATGAGTGTACAGGTGAAAAAGAAAAAGAAAAAAGGAAAGAAATGTGTTCCACATGGTCTATAAGACTTCAAACTGAAAGCCCTGTCACTTTTTAAACACCTGAACTGCTTCTAATAAAAGAATGCCTGTCTGGAATTCAGTGCAAATTCTTCACTTGTGAAGGTTAAAAGTCTTTTTTTAGACTTTGGTGAAGTACCGACCACTGTGGTTGTGGTGTCTTACATGAAAGGCGGCCACCTTGGATGTTAAAATGGCAGTGATGCTGAATCATTGACAATGTGCTCAGTAATGATAATGTGAGAAATGCCATCTACCATGCATGACAACTACAGTAATGGGAGAAAAATACTGGCATTTCATTACTGAATGTTTTAGTAAATACATTTGTTTATGAGCTTCAATAGACATGTTATCTGAAGAACTGATTTGTTGTATAGAAACTTATGTGTTAAACTTTAGGATGTAATGAAGTTTCTGCCAGAATATTTAGTGTCCTTCTAGGAAGCTGTCTGTAGAAGGACTCAGTGATTAAAAACCCATCTTAGTATAGTCACTGACTCTCTGCACAAGTATCTGGGCATGTGTTCTTCTTTATTTATGTACATACCACATCAATGTGTTACAGCTTATCTGGTTGCAAAGTTTCAGGGTGCAGATCTGTCTGAAATGCCTTCAGCACCAGAACTTCTGTTCTTTTCACTTCAAGGTAATATGAGGAAAGTGTTCATTGATCGTCCAGCTCTCTCCAATCTTCAGAGTAGGAAGCATGGTTTCTATATGTGTTTCAAGGCATCTCAGAAACTAAAGCAGAACCAATTGACAGAAGGCATTTCTAAGGGAATAATTTAGAGTTTAGTCCAATAATATAAATTCTTTACCATTATTGGCAAAATGCAAAAGTGCTGCAACAGAGAACCCATGATATGCCTCCAATATTTTTTTCCAAGTAGTCTAAAGGTCTTATTTAAGGGAACTCTTACCCAGGGTACCTTACAGATAAAAAAAAAGTGTAAACCCCAGGTATTGTTTACTAAAGTTGAATAATATAATGCTTTGCAGAACATGAATGTTGACATTTCTTTGACCATTCCCTCAAAGCATTACCTTTAAGGTGATAGAGTCCAAGTCTGAAACCAAAAACAGTGACTCTTCTTGGCTGAACAGTGGTGAATGTTTTCAGGCTTCTTATGATGCATGGGAATAGCTGCACTGCTACCAGTATATGATGAGTTGTGGAGCGAGTGAGACCACACTCTAATCCAGGTATAGAAATACGTGAATTTGCAGCAGCCCTGGCTTAATGGAATCATTAGAGAAGATGAAATGTATAGCGGTAAACTAGACAGGAAGCTTGTTAGTCTCCAGCCTAAGAATTTTCCATTGTGAAGAGCACAGAGATGTGTAAGTAGATGTATTTAATGTATCTAAGGCTGACAATCATAAGTTTTAGTTAAGAAAGCAGATTGCTGAAGTAATGACTCCATTCATTGATCCTTTGATGGCATTGCAACAGACACCAAATAAAATCCTGTTCTCTGTTGATGCAATAGGCAACAACAAGCACCGTATCACTTTAAGTTATTATGGAAGGTTCAGTAGAATGAGGCCAGGGCAAAGCTATTTAAAAACATTCTGTGATATAATGTCAAGAGACCATCTTCAACACCCTTAGTCTAAAGTAATCTGCTCTCATAAGTAAATGTAAACTTCAACATCTTCCAAAAAAGTTTGCATTTAAATGAGGGTGAGAATGATTTGTGATATCACTTGGACATGGGCAGAGAGGTCTTGACATTTTTTTCTGGGGAGAACTGTAATTTTATCTCACACTGCTGCTTTCTAAACAAAGACATTTGCATTTTGTGTCTCTGACAGTGCCTAGCATACTTTGAAAAGGGGTGTGAACAATCTAATTTCACAGCTGTCATTACTTTGTCCTTTCTCTCTAACTCGTCAATAACTCTTCAGTCAGATGGCCAGAGTTGATTACTGTTTAAAGGTCATTAACATCTGAAAATAATTTCCTCTGGGAAGAAGTGTATCCTAAGCCAGGGACACTTCCTAGGTGTAATGGCAATTGCTAACCTCATGGCACCAGTTCTATTCTCGAGTGAATTTCCTTGTATCCATTTCTTGAATATATATATAGCAACTTGGTTATGATTGAAAATCCAGTCATAATAACCGAGGGTTATGATCAGGTCTCTGATTGTAACCATGTTATTATGTGGCCGAGACATGGATGGCAAGAAATTCACCTTAAGAGCAAAGCTTGAGATCTGAGTCTTGGCATCCATGTTGAGAACACATAATAATGGGTTATGATCGGTGAAACCCAATCATAACTCTCTGTAGTACATGGAGTTTTATCTACTCCATGTACTATCTGTTTCAAAAAAATGCTGAAGTGATTTACTGGCTTTGAAACCTTAAATGTGGGTCTGATTAAGAAAAGCATCATCATTTTCTTGTCGGAGTGCATAAGTTAAGCATCGAGATGGACAGTTTGGTTATTATTTATTTAACATTTGTTGACTAGGAAAGTCCGACTAGGCCAAAGGCTATTTTCAGCGGAGGTCCGGGGAGAAACACTCCAGACGCATGTCTTTGGACATTTATTAGTGGGAGACATTAACACTATAATTTTGAAAAGGAATGACCTCTATAGATAGATGACCCTGCTTTGAATAGGTAGCCAGTGTAGCCCCTTAAGTAGGTAACAGCGAAGAGTATAAGATTGTGCTAGTAAGACAAATCTACATATTGTATTAACTGCCATTTGCAATTTGTTAGGGTTGCATCCTGACTGTAGTGCTAAAAGTGAGCTGAGTACGGTTTTGGCTAATGGTTTCCTTGTGATAGGTGACAGCAGGTGTGATATTTTGTATGAGAGTTTTAAATGAGTCATAAATTTGTTTACTACATTGTCTATATCTTTGATGAAAGACAAGGAGGGGTCTAGAAGCATGCCCAGGTACTTTTAGTCTGTGACATGTTGTATTGTGTTGCACTTCTTTTCTGTGGTGTGAAGTGTAGGCATGTTTGTAAGCTTGGGATGAGTGGCATTAAGGATGATTTCTTTGGATTTATTACTAGCATGCTTTTGTGAATCCAACTGCAGCTCAATGACAGGCTGATCTGTAATGTAGTTTGGAGGATAAGAGCAGACTTTTGAGCTTCCAAGACTAGGATGCCACCTGCATACATAACGAGTTTTAGAGAGATTGTGTCATAGGTGAGGTCATTTGTAAATAGAGAAAGCAGAAGGGGACCCAGTGCAGACCCTTAGTGAATACCCACATGAAAGGTGCAAGTGTTAGGTAGGTGACTGTGCGATTGTTCTTGGTAAGTTCAATTTTCTAGGTAGCTTTTGAACCAAGTGATGACGGGGCTGTCAAAGTTAAATCTATTGAGTTTGCTGAGGAATAGGGTGTGGTTTACTGTTTCAAATACTCTAGTTAAGCCAATGAAGATGCTGTGAATAGGCCTCATTCACGGTAGAGTATAGTATTATCTATTGCAGAGCATTATGCATTCATTGGACTGAAAACATTTCTGAAGCCCTATTTTGCATCACACATATTTGTCCATATTTGTTTAAGTGGTCAAATAGATGCATGTCGATTCTTTTTTTTCAGAGTTGGTGATGGGATACAGGTTTGATATAGGTCTGTAGTCTTTAATTTCTTTAGGATTAGCATTGTGCACTTAAGTGAAGAGGGAAAGATTCCTGTGGTTAGAGATAGGTTAAAATGTGAGTAAGCAGTTTGGTAATCGTAGTGGCAAACATTTCTAGAAATGTAGGGTGTGGTTTACTATGCTTGGCACCCTTTGTGCTATTCAAGTAGAGCAGGAGTTTCTTCGTTTCTTTGTTTTTTTGACTGTGATCTGCATAAAACAGAAAGTAGAGGATTATTTATTAAGAGTGTATAGTTGTTGCTGGTGAAGTAGGTAATGGGTAGGGTTTTGGAGTGCATTAGTAAGGGTCTGTATGTAATGATGCAGGGACTGACTGATTCTGATTGATTCCTTTTGCTGTAAGAGAGACATTTCATGCACTGTAATGGATTCTGAGAGCTGTTTACATCCTTCCACATCTGCTTTGGGGTGGGAGAAAAGAGTTGTTTGACTCTGCCTGGGATATGTGGCATTGGCTGCACTGGTGGCTGTTCTGGTGGCTTTTCTTTGCTGTACACATGGAAGTGGAACTGTGTGCTACTGAGGTTTTGTTTCCATATTTTCCGTGATGTTTCCCTGAGTTGCAGTGCATGCCATCTGTGTTCACCACTCTTACCACTGAACATCAATAAGAAGAAATACGACTTCCAAAACATTGGCAATAATTCCAGAAATGATTACATCAGCAAGATTCATGCAAAATCTGTGAGACAGTAATGTTACCAATGATAGGGGGAACTTTGATAGATGATGTGTTCAAAATAACACAGGTATTATAAATTCACAATAAGAAAAGTAGCCCCATACACCCTCCTTCATGCAGTGCTGGGGCAAGTGAGCAAACTCTTCATGTTAACTGGAATAATAATTACACCAAACTGGCAGATGACAAGGCAAAACAATAACAAGCTAAAGCAACACTGTAACTGCGGCAATAAAAGTAGTCTAAACTGGCAGCCATGAAGGGTCCAGGTACCAAAAACAGAAATATTAAGGAATAATATGGTGTAGTCAGTTTGGCATGAGACAAACAGCACACAATTGAGTCACTCTTTGAAAACTGAAACAAAATAACTTAGTTATGATCTGTGTTTTGTTCTGTCAGCCAACTGTCGCCTTCATCATTACCAGCATGGTGAGTTATTTAAGTAACTCCTTCGACTTTCCAAGTCAGCATACTGCTAACTACAGCTAGAGATGGGACATGGAGCCTATAGTGCCATCTTTTGCATATGTACTTCTGCAGAGACCAGACAGCTCCAACTCCAGATGCTTCACCATCTTTATGACACCTTGCAAGTCCTGTAATAGAATCCTCAACAGCTTGTTGCATTGTTCCTCAGAAGGTTGTTGCATTGTTCCTCAGCAGCTTGCTGCACTGTTCCATCTAGCAGCTTGTTGCATTGTTCCTCTGCAGCTTGTCGCATTGTTCCATCTGGCTGGTAAGGGAGTACAAGACAGAACAGCACTGAGAGTGGCATCTATGTGTGGCCATCTGTATGACATCTGTCCAGCACCATCCTCCTGGATGGCTTTGCTGATCTCAGGCTGGGATAGTGCATTGTTCTTATCATCTAACCCATTACCTGATCTTGACAGCAAGCTCAGTGCATAAGCACTTGATTAAACAGAGCAATGAAATAAAAATAATCATATGTACATTTATAGTAGCTAACTGCCAAAGTACAGGTTTCATGCCTTTCTGATTAGCAGATACAACTGTTGCTCAGCCATCAGTGTGATTGCTATCTCTTGTTTCTGCAAGATTTACAAGTACACATTTGCCATGAATTTCTCAAACAATTCCATTCCAACGTATTACACTTTTGTGTATATATATATATATATATATATATATATATATATATATATATCTCACTCGCACGTGTGCACACACACACACACACACACACACACACACACACACACACACACACACACACACACACACACACACACACACACACACACGTTCAGATATTATGTTATATTACATATTCAGCTTAGCATAATCTTGCATTAAATCATTGAGTAAACATATGTGGAAACATCTGCTTAAACATTGTTTTCAAAATGTATTTATTCTCTTAGTGTGTTTAGAGCTGATGTAAAGCCTTTCAGCTCATACTATGCTAATATGATGAAACATCTACCACCCAGAATGGGCAAAACCGTCACTTCCCTGCCCTTCCATCAGTCACCTGATTGGCTAATTAAACCTGGGTTGACTTATCTGTAGTTAGTATTTCATCCCTCTGTACCACCAGAGTGGCCATGACGAGTTGTGACTTGATAAGAACAAGTTTCAATATGTTTTAATGAATCCATGCAAATAAGTTACTTCTAAGCAATGACCATGATACATGCCAGCAACAATATACATGATTAATCTGTGCAGCATTGTCCAGACAACAAATTATAACAGTAATGTTAATTCAAAAAGTACTTTAGAACTGTCTCTTGATGGTCTCTAATGAGACATGTCCTCAATTACTCAAAGTACCAGGAGTGCTTCTGATGCAGATTATTCCACCAGTGTCTGCACTGTCCCTTGCATCATGCAATGCCTGTGACAGTTATGAGGTTCCAGCCATTCCCCAACATTCTATCAGCACCATGACTAGAATGTTGGTTATAGTGTAGTTTCACAGTGTCTGCACTGCTTCTTGCATCATGTAATGCCTGTGACAGTTATGAGGTTCCAGCCATTCCCCAACATTCTATCAGCACCATGACTAGAATGTTGGTCATAGTGCAGTTTCACAGTGTCTGCACTGCTCCTTGCATCATGCAATGCCTGTGACAGTTATGAGGTTCCAGCCATTCCCCAACATTCTATCAGCACCATGACTAGAATGTTGGTCATAGTACAGTTTCACAGTGTCTGCACTGCTCCTTGCATCATGCAATGCCTGTGACAGTTATGAGGTTCCAGCCATTCCCCAACATTCTATCAGCACCATGACTAGAATGTTGATCATAGCGCAGTTTCACAGTGTCTGCACTGCTCCTTGCATCATGCAATGCCTGTGACAGTTATGAGGTTCCAGCCATTTCCCAACATTCTATCAGCACCATGACTAGAATGTTGGTCATAGTACAGTTTCACAGTGTCTGCACTGCTCCTTGCATCATGCAATGCCTGTGACAGTTATGAGGTTCCAGCCATTCCCCAACATTCTATCAGCACCATGACAAGAATGTTGGTCATAGTGCAGTTTCACAGTGTCTGCACTGCTCCTTGCATCATGTAATGCCTGTGACAGTTATGAGGTTCCAGCCATTCCCCAACATTCTATCAGCACCATGACTAGAATGTTGGTCATAGTACAGTTTCACAGTGTCTGCACTGCTCCTTGCATCATGCAATGCCTGTGACAGTTATGAGGTTCCAGCCATTCCCCAACATTCTATCAGCATCATGACTAGAATGTTGGTCATAGTGCAGTTTCACAGTGTCTGCACTGCTCCTTGCATCATGTAATGCCTGTGACAGTTATGAGGTTCCAGCCATTCCCCAACATTCTATCAGCACCATGACTAGAATGTTGGGCATAGTACAGTTTCACAGTGTCTGCACTGCTCCTTGCATCATGCAATGCCTTTGACAGTTATGAGGTTCCAGCCATTCCCCAACATTCTATCAGCACCATGACTAGAATGTTGGTCATAGTACAGTTTCACAGTGTCTGCACTGCTCATTGCATCATGTAATGCCTGTGACAGTTATGAGGTTCCAGACATTCCCCAACATTCTATCAGCACCATGACTAGAATGTTGGTCATAGTGCAGTTTCACAGTGTCTGCACTGCTCCTTGCATCATGTAATGCCTGTGACAGTTATGAGGTTCCAGCCATTCCCCAACATTCTATCAGCACCATAACTAGAATGTTGGTCATAGTGCAGTTTCACAGTGTCTGCACTGCTCCTTGCATCATGCAATGCCTGTGACAGTTATGAGGTTCCAGCCATTCTCCAACATTCTATCAGCACCATGACTAGAATGTTGGTCATAGTGCAGTTTCACAGTGTCTGCACTGCTCCTTGCATCATGCAATGCCTGTGACAGTTATGAGGTTCCAGCCATTCCCCAACATTCTATCAGCACCATGACTAGAATGTTGGTCATAGTGCAGTTTCACAGTGTCTGCACTGCTCCTTGCATCATGCAATGCCTGTGACAGTTATGAGGTTCCAGCCATTCCCCAACATTCTATCAGCACCATGACTAGAATGTTGGTCATAGTGCAGTTTCACAGTGTCTGCACTGCTCCTTGCATCATGCAATGCCTGTGACAGTTATGAGGCCTGTGACAGTTATGAGGTTCCAGACATTCCCCAACATTCTATCAGCACCATGACTAGAATGTTGGTCATAGTGCAGTTTCACAGTGTCTGCACTGCTCCTTGCATCATGTAATGCCTGTGACAGTTATGAGGTTCCAGCCATTCCCCAACATTCTATCAGCACCATAACTAGAATGTTGGTCATAGTGCAGTTTCACAGTGTCTGCACTGCTCCTTGCATCATGCAATGCCTGTGACAGTTATGAGGTTCCAGCCATTCTCCAACATTCTATCAGCACCATGACTAGAATGTTGGTCATAGTGCAGTTTCACAGTGTCTGCACTGCTCCTTGCATCATGCAATGCCTGTGACAGTTATGAGGTTCCAGCCATTCCCCAACATTCTATCAGCACCATGACTAGAATGTTGGTCATAGTGCAGTTTCACAGTGTCTGCACTGCTCCTTGCATCATGTAATGCCTGTGACAGTTATGAGGTTCCAGCCATTCCCCAACATTCTATCAGTACCATGACTAGAATGTTGGTCATAGTGCAGTTTCACAGTGTCTGCACTGCTCCTTGCATCATGCAATGCCTGTGACAGTTATGAGGTTCCAGCCATTCCCCAACATTCTATCAGCACCATGACTAGAATGTTGGTCATAGTGCAGTTTCACAGTGTCTGCACTGCTCCTTGCATCATGCAATGCCTGTGACAGTTATGAGGTTCCAGCCATTCCCCAACATTCTATCAGCACCATGACTAGAATGTTGGTCATAGTACAGTTTCACAGTGTCTGCACTGCTCCTTGCATCATGCAATGCCTGTGACAGTTATGAGGTTCCAGCCATTCTCCAACATTCTATCAGCACCATGACTAGAATGTTGGTCATAGTGCAGTTTCACAGTGTCTGCACTGCTCCTTGCATCATGCAATGCCTGTGACAGTTATGAGGTTCCAGCCATTCCCCAACATTCTATCAGCACCATGACTAGAATGTTGGTCATAATGCAGTTTCACAGTGTCTGCACTGCTCCTTGCATCATGCAATGCCTGTGACAGTTATGAGGTTCCAGCCATTCCCCAACATTCTATCAGCACCATGACTAGAATGTTGGTCATAGTGCAGTTTCACAGTGTCTGCACTGCTCCTTGCATCATGCAATGCCTGTGACAGTTATGAGGTTCCAGCCATTCCCCAACATTCTATCAGCATCATGACTAGAATGTTGGTCATAGTGCAGTTTCACAGTGTCTGCACTGCTCCTTGCATCATGTAATGCCTGTGACAGTTATGAGGTTCCAGCCATTCCCCAACATTCTATCAGCACCATGACTAGAATGTTGGGCATAGTACAGTTTCACAGTGTCTGCACTGCTCCTTGCATCATGCAATGCCTTTGACAGTTATGAGGTTCCAGCCATTCCCCAACATTCTATCAGCACCATGACTAGAATGTTGGTCATAGTACAGTTTCACAGTGTCTGCACTGCTCATTGCATCATGTAATGCCTGTGACAGTTATGAGGTTCCAGACATTCCCCAACATTCTATCAGCACCATGACTAGAATGTTGGTCATAGTGCAGTTTCACAGTGTCTGCACTGCTCCTTGCATCATGTAATGCCTGTGACAGTTATGAGGTTCCAGCCATTCCCCAACATTCTATCAGCACCATAACTAGAATGTTGGTCATAGTGCAGTTTCACAGTGTCTGCACTGCTCCTTGCATCATGCAATGCCTGTGACAGTTATGAGGTTCCAGCCATTCTCCAACATTCTATCAGCACCATGACTAGAATGTTGGTCATAGTGCAGTTTCACAGTGTCTGCACTGCTCCTTGCATCATGCAATGCCTGTGACAGTTATGAGGTTCCAGCCATTCCCCAACATTCTATCAGCACCATGACTAGAATGTTGGTCATAGTGCAGTTTCACAGTGTCTGCACTGCTCCTTGCATCATGCAATGCCTGTGACAGTTATGAGGTTCCAGCCATTCCCCAACATTCTATCAGCACCATGACTAGAATGTTGGTCATAGTGCAGTTTCACAGTGTCTGCACTGCTCCTTGCATCATGCAATGCCTGTGACAGTTATGAGGCCTGTGACAGTTATGAGGTTCCAGACATTCCCCAACATTCTATCAGCACCATGACTAGAATGTTGGTCATAGTGCAGTTTCACAGTGTCTGCACTGCTCCTTGCATCATGTAATGCCTGTGACAGTTATGAGGTTCCAGCCATTCCCCAACATTCTATCAGCACCATAACTAGAATGTTGGTCATAGTGCAGTTTCACAGTGTCTGCACTGCTCCTTGCATCATGCAATGCCTGTGACAGTTATGAGGTTCCAGCCATTCTCCAACATTCTATCAGCACCATGACTAGAATGTTGGTCATAGTGCAGTTTCACAGTGTCTGCACTGCTCCTTGCATCATGCAATGCCTGTGACAGTTATGAGGTTCCAGCCATTCCCCAACATTCTATCAGCACCATGACTAGAATGTTGGTCATAGTGCAGTTTCACAGTGTCTGCACTGCTCCTTGCATCATGTAATGCCTGTGACAGTTATGAGGTTCCAGCCATTCCCCAACATTCTATCAGCACCATGACTAGAATGTTGGTCATAGTGCAGTTTCACAGTGTCTGCACTGCTCCTTGCATCATGCAATGCCTGTGACAGTTATGAGGCCTGTGACAGTTATGAGGTTCCAGCCATTCCCCAACATTCTATCAGCACCATGACTAGAATGTTGGTCATAGTGCAGTTTCACAGTGTCTGCACTGCTCCTTGCATCATGCAATGCCTGTGACAGTTATGAGGTTCCAGCCATTCCCCAACATTCTATCAGCACCATGACTAGAATGTTGGTCATAGTACAGTTTCACAGTGTCTGCACTGCTCCTTGCATCATGCAATGCCTGTGACAGTTATGAGGTTCCAGCCATTCTCCAACATTCTATCAGCACCATGACTAGAATGTTGGTCATAGTGCAGTTTCACAGTGTCTGCACTGCTCCTTGCATCATGCAATGCCTGTGACAGTTATGAGGTTCCAGCCATTCCCCAACATTCTATCAGCACCATGACTAGAATGTTGGTCATAATGCAGTTTCACAGTGTCTGCACTGCTCCTTGCATCATGCAATGCCTGTGACAGTTATGAGGTTCCAGCCATTCCCCAACATTCTATCAGCACCATGACTAGAATGTTGGTCATAGTGCAGTTTCACAGTGTCTGCACTGCTCCTTGCATCATGTAATGCCTGTGACAGTTATGAGGTTCCAGCCATTCCCCAACATTCTATCAGCACCATGACTAGAATGTTGGTCATAGTGCAGTTTCACAAGATACATAAGAAGGAGATTCTTTCTCTTAGTCCACTTGTGAAAGTTACAGTTCTTCTTTGTAATTGTACTCAACAAGAAAGCAAGTCAAATTGTAGTATTTTATCAAGCTTTGTTAAGCAAGTGCTAGCATTCATAAACCAGTGGTACCTACAGAATGACACATGCAAAGCACATGCCTTTATAGCCCTGAGCAACAGCATTGCTAAATATAATCATATACAACAGATGCACAAGAGATGCAAAGTCGCACAGCTAAATGTACACATGCAGACTTTGAAAAGTGTGATCCAAACAGAACATAACACATAGAATGAGTATGCAGAAACAGACACATTATTCTATACTAGTCCTTTAGGTATTGCACAGTCCCATGCTATGAGTTAAGGCTGATTTGCACTGCTTTGCAGGAAGACATTTTAAATGATTTGATTTAAAGACACATGAGTTAACAGCTATCATTAATATGCATGGTATGTTAGAACAAACTGCCAGTTTTCATTTACCATTACACTGTAAAACTATTTTGCCTGAGTCGCATCATGGAAGTTCAACACCATAACTGATTCAACTGCTTCACTAAGTACTGCAAACTCCAGCACACAGTACAGTAGTAGTTAAGGCAGTGGGCATTGCTCAAGAGCTGCAAAATGTCTGGATGCACAGCACAGCAGGAACAGAAAATCAGGAGCAATTCACAATCAGCTTGGACTGAATATTAAATGCATGTCCTTCACAGCAGTCTTCACTTGAAGCAATGTGTATCCTGCTAGGTTTAACAAGTGCATGCTAAGGATACTATCTCTCTTTCC
This sequence comes from Protopterus annectens, assembly GCF_019279795.1. Classification (NCBI taxonomy): domain Eukaryota; kingdom Metazoa; phylum Chordata; order Ceratodontiformes; family Protopteridae; genus Protopterus; species Protopterus annectens. Next base: position 358,628,031 of record NC_056738.1, read on the forward strand.
TTTAATAACAAATTCCATAAAATCTATATGTTATATTTCAAAAAATATTGTTTCAGTGGCAAACATTTTGAAAATGTATAACTTTACATATTTTTCTCTAAACACATTTATAATGCAGGAAAGCGTTAATTTTCCATTTGAATGCTTCAATATTGTTTCCTAAATGAGGAAGTGTGGTTGAGCTGCAGATTTTGGTGAAATTAGAGTGCCTTCATCTTTCCAGGAAAAAAGTTTCAACAAAATTTAACACAGTCACTTGTGTGAGTAGGAGGACACTTTTCACATACGAATCTAGGAGAGATGGCTATATACAAATCTGAAGATTTTGAAGAATGTCTCTCTCTTGTCACAACAGGTGAGAATAAGGGATTTTCATGGGCACAGGTAGAAGTTTCTCAGCTACCACTTCTACAGAAATAGCAGATGTCTCTGGTAGCAAACATGGAGGAAAGTCTGAATTGCTCACTGAATCTTCTATCCCATTTTTTAGGTACATAGTCTGCTAATGTATCTGTGAATCTTGTTCTGAGTAAATTGACATACTCACTCATGGTGAAGGATGAATATCGACCATGTCATAAGATATAGGACCTGAAGAGCCCTCATTTATGTCTAAGATACATTTAGGACTACAGCTCTAGTTCCTGTCAGAGACTTTTCCTCCAGAACATCATTTCTCAACGTTATATGTTTATTGAAATTATATTCCTGAGTCTACTCTTATTTTTGACTTATTAGTCAAATGAGGATCTCAGCATTTCTGATATCAACATTTATGCAGAAGACAATGCCTCTAGTCATTTGTGGAATAATTTTGAAACTGAACAAAAGACGTAACACTTTCTACATATTCATCTTTCATTTTTCTATGTCTCTTTCTTTAAATGCTGTAAAGCTCTGTCTGCCAGATCATTAGAGGAAGCATAGAATAATACAGTTATTACATGACAAATTCTGTTTCTTTTCATAGTTTGAAAATTCTATGCTGCTAAAACAAGATTCGTTATCAAACCACAATTTCTGAAATCCTAAGTAAGCCAAAACTTTGTCTCAATTTTTCTATGGTTGTCTGTAAAGTAGCAGAATTCATAACATACATATCTGTCCATGCTGAATGAGTATTGATGAAAACCAGAAATGTTTGTTTCAAGGAATGGACTAGCATATTCCACATACAATTTTTATTATAACTTTTCAGGTCATTCTATGCCTAGAAGGATAACCCCATCAATAAAAGTTATTAAATAAATATATTTCCACAAGTGTAAAGGCGTATTCAGTGATGACTTTTTGTTTGCTTGACATTTGTCATACGTATTTACTTTTTTTTATGTGCTGATCCATGCCAGGCCACCATACCTAAGGTCCTGAAAATCCTTTCTTTCTGGACATTCCTGGATGTACCTGGTGCATCATTTTGAATATTATAAAATCAACTTGTGAAAGGATTATAGGCCTACTTAATGCCTCAACATTAGCATTATATTTGGTTAATATGAAAAAATCTCAAACTTGCCATTTGCAGTAATGTGCATGGTACCTTAAATCATTTTAATATGCCAATGTTTCCAAATAAGTACTTTTTTTCTAGTTTCATTTTTAGATTGCTTGTGCTTTACTTCTCTCCAGTCTAACTGCATGTCATTCAGCAAACGTCTCCACAGGAAATCCCGAGTCAGAACCTTTTACTATTATTAAATGTAACATTTCTTTTGTCCCTAATAAGCAATGTTTATATCAGCAGTGTCTATTATTTTATATGTTCTCTATATGTGTTTTCAGTAGAAGATCAGCTGGTTGCAAAACATTATTACTTGTTTCTCTGAATTTCATTTCAATCATTGTTGGTATACTGGTACAGAAATCCATACCACTCTGCAATTTTGCCAGAAATCAGTTACATTTCTTGCAGTCAAGTTTAATGTTTAATATTCCATGTTTTAAATTTAAGTTTACTGCCTAGAAAGGCATTCAAAGAACTTGTCACTATAAAAAGCAGACCAAATCTAACCATTGATTCAAATTAGATTTAAAAGTACTAATAGATTTTGATTTCCTAATCCATAATGGACATTGTTCCACCACAAGCAGATCTTTCCATGAAGTGATGTATTCCAGATAGAGACTTTAGCAGATATGTAATTTACCAGGTAATTATTATTCCAAGTATGCAATAATTGTGTTTTCGTATAAATACCCATAATATTTCCAAAGCTGCTATCTTTAACACATTTGTAAATACTTATTAAATCACCCCTGACTAATCTGTATTTAGTCATAAATAAGGCTAATGCCTTAAGCCTATTATGATAACACAAAGCCCTCATTTTACATATCTTCCTAGTGAAATACATTTGCTTTCTTTCCAGTCTATCCATCTCCATCATGTTGTACACACAGACAGAGCCACGATATTCTATGACAGGTCTGTGGTTTTATAAATGGGAAGTAGAACCATTTTATCTCTGCTAACAATGGTTCTGAAAATATTATTCATTTTACAACAACATCTTCTAACTAAATCCAACAGGCATGTATCAAAATTGAGAGAATTGTCAATTTTTATACTCGGATCTTTGTTAACCTTTACCACTTGTATAGTAAAGTCATCCAAGGCACAAGGATAATTAGGATTCCCATCCCAAAAATGGATAACACAAGTTTTACTAACATTACACTTCATTTCATTTGTTGTAACCCATTGAAACAGGATATCAAAGTATGACTGAAAAGAAAACTGATCAGTTAACAAAGTAATTGTGGTTCTCGCCTTTACATCATCCACATATTTACTCAAACAAAATTTATTGTCACCAGGAAAACTGGCCATAAAAATGCCAAATAAAACTGAATCCAACACTGAGCTCTGTGGTACTCCTGCTATTTCCCTCTCTTTCAACAAAGTAAGACCAATCTTTATCCTACATCTCTTCCCCGTCAACCAGTTAGTTATCCATCTAATCACATACTCATTTATACAACATTGTTTTAATAAATAAGTTGTTTTCCAGTGTGAGGTGGTATCAAAGGCCTTCAACATATCCAAATAAGCAAGTCAGCAGCAAATCATTCATCCAATACTTTCCATAAAAGGCCATTTAAGGAAAGTAAGTTGGTACAAAAATGCCTACCGGTTACAAAACCATGCTGTGTGGAATCAAACCTACCATCTAGTAAACCAAAAATATAATTAAAAATTACCCATTCAAAGCATTTCCCCATAATACAAGTGAGACTAATAAGTCTAGTATTTCCAGCTCTACAAAGATTACCACCACTGGGCATTGGAACAACATGTGCCAGTTCCCACATTATCAGCACATAACCTATTTCAAGTGTTCTTTGAAAAATAAAACACAAACAAGAAGTAAATTCCTTAATGATAACTCATAGGAAAATACAATTAATCCCATCCTGACCTGCAGTTAGGTGCCCTATATTAAGTTAACCATTGTTTTTGACTCTCATAGGTTCATAGGTAACTGCTAGGTTAGCTACCATTGTGGGACATTTTAAGCCTATCCAGTCTCCCCTTTTGTGCTCAAAATAACCCTTCCCATTTGGTTATCAATTGGCCTTACCCATCTCCTGGTCGATGATTATATATTACCCTGATGAGAATAACTGGGATCATATCATAGATAATTTGAGGGGACCCATGCATGGGATAAGGCATTTAGGAGTAACCTCCGTCCATTAGTAGTAGAGGGAGTAGTTATGGTGTAGATTTTCTGTTTCCCATCCATAGATCTAAGTTATGCTTGAATATGGACAGGGATGAGCTTTCTTTTATGTGGATGAGGAGTCTGTTCCACAGCAGCAGTATCCTCTGCAAGACATACCTGTTCCTCCAAACCATTCTGTTGGTTTTGCAGAAGAGGTTTAGATCCCTAGACTGAGTATTTCTTATGTCTTTTGACTTGCTCATGTACAATAAATCCATCAGTAATGCATGTTCATCCTCAGCAAGACCATTATGTGAGCAATCAGTAAGAAACTTCCTTGTATGTAATATATATACATATATATATATATATATATATATATATATATATATATATATATATATATAATATATGGGTTCTGTTCAGAATTTCGAAGTTCAAAACTTCGAATTTCATATGATCGAAGATCATATGTTTGAAGTTTCAAAACTTCGAAATCCTGAACGGAGATTGGCATACAGTGTGGATTGGGAGATTTCCCTTGTCCTCCCTGTAGTGCGATCTTGGAGTTGGTATATTTAAGTTGCGGGGGTGTGGGGGGTGCAGGGGGGCTTGCCACCCTGCATACACATGTTTTAGCGTGTTAGATGATGTTTTGGGGGGGGCTCACAATTTCGGGATACCAAGATCTTGAGATTCTGAATCTGATATTCTGAAACTCGAGATTTTGAGATTTCGAAATTTCGTAGTGAACCCATATATATATATATATATATATATATATATATATATATATATATATATATATATATGTAGAGTTGGAATCCAGAAGAGCAAAATGTCATATGAGCAAACTCTTGCCCCCTCCTGCAAAAACATTACTTTTAGTTTGTGCATTTTTCAATAATTTTAGATTTGCTTTAAAACAATTGCTGTTTTTTGAATCATTCATGAACTTGCAACATAATTCTATATCCTTGTCACAGCAGTGTTTAATTTGTTCATTATGCACTGTGGCATTATCCATAATGTCTAACAATGGTAAATTAGAAGTTATATTCAAATCGTTAGGCTTTCCTGAAGTAGGGAATCATCGCTTCTATGGTATTTGCATGATCTGACAGTAGAAGAAGGTGGAATATCCATGGGAAGGCAGGTGGAAGGTCCTTGTAATATGCTTTCCATTACAAGATGAGTTAGATGGCAATTCAGATTGGAGAGAAATTATTTAGTACTGGTAATAATTGTCCCAAGGCTGACATTTGAATGAACATATTAGCTTGAGACCAATTTTATTACAAGTGGAGTGAATTATCCATGTGTGTATAGCTGCATGTGGTTAAAAAGATGCAATTGTTTTGGGGGAAATGTCAGGAGGGAAAAAAGAGACAGCTGTACGGTGCAAGGTGTAGTAATAATAGGATATGAAGTTTTCAGTGCCAGCGCATCGGGGAACTACACAATTCCGTATTTCAGCTAATGGCTAAAGATGCTGGGAGGAGAGCACAAGCACAAAATAGTGCGTGTCTGGGGTAAAATATAGGACAGGGGAAAGTTATTTGGTTGTGACAGGCTCCACCTTAGCCCAGAAGGGAAGGCATCACTGAAATCTGGGTTGGAAAGATATGTTAAAATGGTTATAACTTTAAAATGATACAGAAGGGGAGAGGGATTGCAACAGCAAATAAAGAGAGTGTGGAAGATGGAGGCAGACTATATATAATAGAGGAAAGGAAGAAGGAACAGGTAGGAATACAATAATGGCTTGCAAATCACAATGGTAGAATTAAGTGATTAGGAATGCAAGGCGCTGAGAAAACAAAATGTGTGAACTGTTGACACAGACAGCATCAGGGTGACAAAAAAGCATAACTAAAGTACTGGAAAACTGAAGTATCAGAAAGAGGAACTGGAAGATGGCTGTATCAGGTTCTAAGATATTTTGGAATGTTATAAAGATGAGAGAGAGTGCCATTATATGTAATGAATGAGATTAAATGCAAGGTGCTGAAGGATGAGGATGAGGATGAATATAAACAGGTTAACAGCAAAGGTGGAAGTGATAACTAGGGGACAGATCTTCTAACCGTTGGATAGATTAAGGAAGGATGATGACTTGGTAAAGGGTATCATGGGGCATGCAGGTAAAAGGGGAATTGTTTTATTATGGGATCTCAGTCTTCCTGAATTAGACTGGAACATTCTGACATTAGGAATAAGGAAAGAAAATGAAATAGTTGAGATTAGGAACTGGGAATGATTTACACATCTGATAAAAAGGAAATATTGAGGACTATGAATATAGTAATAACCCATGGCTGGGTATGGGTAATGCTGGATTTACCTATGGTTGGTGTGGTTTAATGATGAGGGCAAAGCTTGAGTGACCAAACAAAGCCGACTGTGGGTAAATCCAGCATTACACACACCCAGCCATGGGGTATTGCTATTATACAACCACATTATTTAAGAAAAAAGTTACTTAATTTTCTAGAAGTAATGTCTTTGTATGGGTCTATATTAATTCCACAAAAGATGTATTCATCGAATATGTCTTCCGCGAACAACAACCAGCAAAAATCACTTCAGCAAATGGTGGAATTTTTCCCATGGTTTGCAAACACTTGCCCACCAACCATGTGGAACACACAATGGACTAAATCAAATCCAACCAAGTGGGGGGCTTTGCCCCCACACCCCCTATATATACCAACTCTGACATCGCACTATAGTGGGGAAAAGGGCAAAGTTTAGGTGATGGCCAAGTGTTTGAGAACTGTGGGAAAAATTCTGCGGTTCGCTGAAGTGATTTTTTGGCGGTTGTTGTTCGCGGAAGACGTATTCAATGAATGCACCTTTCATGGAATTAATATAGACCCCTTTGTACAATGCTACCATGGAGCTCTTCTGATTTTTCCCCATATCTTCGGGCTTTTTTGATATACTGCACATGCGTATGAGACTAACATTCCCAGGCTTATGCAGTATATCAGTGCTTTGGAAAGGAGGCAATGGAGAAAGGAAGATCTCAGTTGTTTTTTTTTTTTTTTAATAACAACAACAAAAAAAGTTGAAATCTAGACAGTCCAGACTTATGAGAGAGATGGGACAGAGAAAATACAAGGATAATCAAGTATGTTTCTCTAGTTTTACATAACATGCCTGATTATCCTTGTATTTTCTTTGCCCCGTTTCTCTTGTACTTCTGAAGTGTCTTTTTTTTTAAAAGTGAAGAAAACTGGAATCTCTGTAGCATATATTAATAGAAGAAAGTTCAGGTGGCCGGACTTTATTCTATTGGTATATGCTGGATTTTACAATGGGCACTCTGGTTGGGCTGACCAATCAGCATGCACATTTTTGAATGTTAATGGCCAGTCATTATATAATACTTGATAAAGCACTGTGAAGAGCAAGGGAGATACAAAAGGGTCATGATATTGAGAACACCACTGATAACTAGTGCCAATACTACATTGTCTTTCACTAAACATTTGCCAAAATAGAGGTGCAGAATTATACAGGGAAAAATAAAGGAAGACTGGCGAGACAGAAATAAACAGGGGAAAAATAAAGGAAGACTGGCGAGACAGAAATAAACAGAGTAAAATAAATGAAGCCTGGGGAGGGAGTAGCTGGCAGAATGGAAGACTGGAAAGTAACACAAGGATCAAACTGACTTTTAGAGACAATTAAGAATAACTCGAGTAAGAGAAAGAGGAAGAAAATGGGAAAGAAAAGAAAACTCAAAAGAAAGGTAAGACCACTATGATTAGGGAAGAGTTAAAAAGCAGCAAAAGAAAAGTGAACAGCTTATAGGCTGCCAAAAGAGTCAGGAAATATAGTCAAAGAAGAGTAAAAAGAAGCTAAAAAGAAGATCGACATGGAGGTCAAACAGGCTAAGGTCAAGGCCAGCGTGGGAAGGGATCTAGCAAAAAGAACCAAGGAAAGCAGAAAATGGTTCTTCTGCTAGGAAATGCAGTTAGGTTATGGATTAGTAGCATTCCTTACTAGACAGATTTTCCTGTATGATAATAAAAATGATGAGAACCAGGATGACTGGCCGGTGGCTTAATGAAATAACAATTGCAACATAAACAAATATAGCCACTGAACAAAACATGGTTGGGACAAACATAAAAGTCCGTTCAAACTCTTTCAGAATAAAACATTTATTTGCACTGCTGATAAGAACAAATAGGAATAGGTAAGCGCTTTTGCAAATAGCTTTATCAAAGCTTCTAAAGACCTAATTAAAAACAGCTTGTTTAAATACCAATCCAATTGAACCTGATCAATGAAACATGTATAGCCTTACATCAGTTCCTGAGTAGGAACTTAAACATCTTAAAAACATAAATTAAACATCTTCATCAAAAAAACAAGTAAAAATACAATAAATAAACAATAAGTGTAATACGTACATTAATATCTAACACCACATTTCTTCAAAACAGATCTTAAAGAGGCTTTTTCGTTTCAACAACAAAAATAGAGTGAGCACTGAGTAAACTCGAGCAACAACACCAGCTTAAATATCAGAAAAAAAGAAGTTGCAGAGTTCCACGACAAGAGTATAACACTTTAATAAATAAAATAACAAAAGTGAGCGTTTTCACGATCTGCCCAGAAAGCTTCTTCAGACTGTTACAAAAATGACACAACTGCAGTACATTATATACAAAAAGAACATTGATCATTAACACTTAAAAGCAATTAGTATATCTTGTTAAAGTAAGGGCAAGTCAATATAGTATGAATAAAACGCAAGTGTTTAAAAAGCTTTCAATGCTTCAATGCCCGTGCTTTGAGGAAGGGTTTGAGGGACACTGCATCATTAATGCCTGGAGGTTTATCTGCATTCAGTTTAATTATCCATTTTTGTTCTAGTTCTTCTGTCCTATTAATCAAATCTCCCCCTCTTGGTCCTTCATTAATAACTTCTAACACACAAAAATTTAAAAACATGATGTATACCTCCCTTCTCAACATGTTTAGCAAGGGCATTGGTTTCTTTAACAACTACAATATCTCTCATATGTTCTAATACATATTCTTTCAACATCCTATTTGTTTTACATATATAATAAACTTTACTTATTTGACAAAAACTAAAATATACAATGTTTTTAGTTCTACAATCTGCATAGAAACTTACATCTATTTTAATTTTTTTCTCAGGATGAACAAAGGTAGTGCATGAAAAAATATATCTACAGGCTGTGCATCTCCTACATGGATATGTCCCTTTTCTCTGTGAAAGGATTTCATGTCTAGTACAAGATGGTTTATAGCATAGCTGCCTTTTTAAGGATTTCTTATTAATAAAAGAAAAATGTGTTTTAGGGTCTATTACTCCATCTAATTCTTTTATTGCAGTTAGGATATTCCAGTTCTTCTTAAAATGCTACAAAATATATTTATATCACTAATAAATACAATAATTTATAATAATAAGCTGAAAAGGAGGGTGGATTGAAAAATTTTGCCCCCTCTTCTGTTTTGTTTAGCAATACTCTGGGCAGTGGTGGTATAGGGGAAAGTATAAAAGAATAGGCTTGTACAAGGAAAGGAAAAGGCATCTGTTCTTCCAGGCTGCCTTCATTTTGTCCCTGGAACAAAACTTTTTCAAATGAGCATTTTCTCTGGTGGCAAAATGTTTATTTGTGGCACACCCCATTTTTTGGTTATGCTGATAAATACTTCCTGTAGCAGTTGCCACTCATGGGGGTCTGACAGGTGCCTACTGAGTTGATTCACTACTTGATTGGTTTCTCCTGGTAACTATTGTGCCATGAGGTACAGCCCCATAAAGTTTCCTGTTTCCCAAAGGTCTATGGCTAGGTGACAAAGAGGGTAATAGTGGGTTCCTCCTGCTTGTTTATGTATCACATAACTGTGGTATTGTCTGTCTTCCTCAGGAGGACTCCAGGTTTCCATTTCTTTTAATCAGGCCATTTTGGACTACCATTAGTTCTTTTAGGTTGATGTGTTCATTTTTGAACTTGGAGTCCCTTTTGCCTTAAGTCTTGGAGGTTGTTAAACTGGGCTCACCAGGCTATTTCTGATGCATCTTTTGTCAGTTTGGTCCTGACGGATAAACCTGAAGGGAAGGCCCGGATTGAGGGAGCATGCTTGGGCCCTTGAGGCAAACTCTTTCCTTAGGAAGGAAGCAGTTTTATTCTGAAGGTGAGAGACTGTGAATGTTGACACCACACATTTTTCAGATACCACTACAGTTTTCTTATATGCAGTCTTGCCAGAGGGATCATGAGAATGCAAAAGGCCATGTATCCCAGGGCTCTGAGATACCCTTTGGCTGTGAGGTATTTCCTGTTCAAGATCTTTTTGAAGCAAAGGTTTAGAAAGGTAACCTTGTCCAGAGGAAGCAAAGCCTTCTGAAGAGCAGAGTCCAGTAAGGTTCCTAGAAACACAATCTTGCTTATGAGGTTTGTTTGAGATTTTTGTGAATTGATGGTGAACTCCACCGAGGTTAGTAAATGTTTGATATAAAGCAGGTCTGCTTTGAGATTTTCTAGGCTTATTGCCTGGGTGAGGCAATTGTCTAAGTAAGGGTAAATCTAAATTTTCTTTGTCTTGCAGAAGACTATCACCAGGGCTAGGCATTTTGTGAAGACCCTGGATGCTGTAGATAGGCCAAAGGGCAAAGCACAGAACCGATAGTGCCTCACACCTGCTCTGAAGCATAACAACTTTCTGTGTGATTCCTCTATGGGGATATGGAGGTATGCATCTTTTAGATCTAAGATTACCATGAAGGCGCTGGGGGTAGTCATGGGCAGTAGGTTTTTCAGAGTTAGCATTTTGAATTTTGTAACAATCGCCTGAGCCTTGGCAGGTCTAGAATTGGCCTCTAGGTAACTTTTTTTCTGGGAACTAGGAAAAATCTGGAGTAAAAACCTTTTCCTTGTAAGGATTTTGGCACAGTATCACAGAGCCTTGAGCACACAGAAGCTCTGTTTGGATCAAGGTCTATGTCTTTTGGTTTGGAGGAATGTCTGGGAAGCTTGAGCAACTCAAGGGTTGTTTGAACTTGAGTTTGTAACCTCTTTGAATGATGTTTAGCACCCACAGATCCCTGGTAATAAAAGTCCAGTTGTAGAAAAGTGACAGTCTCCTCCCAGCTTGGGGGGAGGGCGGAGGAGAGGGGAAGTGGAAAGGGAGTTCCATGTAAGAGTCATTATTGCTCCCTGCTAGGTCCCTGGGGATGTTATCCCAAAGGCCCTCTGGGGTCTGACTGCCACTGCCTAGGCTGCTGTTGCTGTCTTTGGCTACTTCCTCTACAAGGTTTCCTTTGTCTGGGCTTAGACTTGGGGCTGAAAGGACCAATGTTTAGTCGGATAATTCCAGCTTAATCTAGTGGGTTGAACATGAAGGAAGTCCTTGACAGCTTGCATGGACTTGGCCTTATCCTCCATTTTCATAAGGACAGCTTCAGCCTTAGGATCTTTGTCTAAGGGGCATCTATGAGACGGGATTTAACATGCCCAGGAAGGGAGTGCTACCTCAGCCAAGCATGTCTTCTAATGATGGATCCTGTGGCTCCTGCACTGCAAAGGGCTTCCAAGGCATCATAGCTGCAGTGCAGAGAATGTTTAGCCACCTGAGAGCAGGAGTTGCATAGCTCCATTAACTCCTTTGAGAGGGCCTTATTTCCGTCTGATTATTTTTGTTTCATTTGGTCACAAATAGATTCCTGGTACTTTACTGCACTAGCACTAAATAAGCTACAAATTACTACAGCACTCAACCTTCCTCATTACCTAGAGGAAACCAGTTTTTGTTCTTATTTTCCTCACTTGCTTAGAGAAAAACAGCTCTTGTACTCACTTTCCTCATTTGTCTAGAGGAAAATAGTTTTTTATTCAGGCATGTCCAAGGGTCAGCTGCCAGTGTTCTCTCTTGTCTATCTGGTGAATCTGGGCATCTTGGGGCAATGTAGCAATTGCCTCATGTACACAGACAACCCTCTTCTCCTACCATCCAACACTACAACCTATGAGAGATGCATTTATCAAGCCAAACTGGAGGTAAAGCTCTCTCCAACCAAGACTGAACTTGACAGTCAAGAGGAGAAGGTAAACACTTGCACCACACCACACTTATCACACAGTCCCACTAAACCTACACCACCAAAATGTACACATAGAAACACAAAACATTTGTGGAGGCTCTCAGTAATAACCTGCTCAAGCAACAGGGACCTCCAAAGCAGAAATGCACGTAACCTCCACACCCCAACACAACCCAAATGACACAAAGCCCACAGACTCAGTGTGCCACTCAACCACAGCCCATAAGGAAAAACAATGTATCCAACACACTAGTCATAGGTGACTCTATAGTCAGGCATACTGATGTCCTACTCACCAGACTAAACAAGGAGAAGGTTACTGTCAGCTGCCTGTCAGGTGCCAGGATCTGCCACATAACCCAAGCATTCAGTTCACTCCACAACAAGTACAAATATGACTCTGTCATTGTCCATGTTGGTGTGAATGACCTGAGACGTACCTCCCTGGACTACATGAAAAGAGACATGGAAGAGCTCTCCAATCTTGTAGCACAGGCAGGTATGACCCTGACCCTGAGTAGCATCCTGCCTTCACCCAGAATGATACCGCAGTACAAGGACAAAATGACTGACTTCAACAATTGGCTAAGCTTCTAGTGTCATTCTAAGGGGATCCAGTATCTGTCTGCCTGGGATGACATGGTTGACAGACCACGATGCTTTGCCAGAGATGGCCTGCACCTGTCACCCCTGGGATTCCGGATACTGGCCAAGGCTCTTGCCGCCCCTGTAGTGCCTTTTTTAGGCAAGGTTCAAATGACAAATTCACCACTGTAACAGGAATAGGCAAGCAAAAACTAAGGGTAATGATATTCAATGCTAGAAGTCTAAATCTCAAAATGCACTCCCTCGAGGCACTCCTTAAAATGGAGAACATCAATATCTGTGCAGTGACTGAGACCTAGTTCAAGTCTCCAGAGACCACCCCTGCATTACCAGGCTATAACTCATGCCACACTTTTCGGCCATCTATCCTGGACCGGAACACCAAAGGCAGAGGTATGTCCATATTCATTAAGGATATCCACACCTCCAGGCTAGTTGCTCAGCATAATGCATCTGAGGTTTTCCAAGTGCAACTAACTCTGGGCAAAACTGCAATCCAAATTGTAGCTTGCTACAGATCCTCCACCATGCTCCAGGATTCCCACTCCTCTTTTCTTGATATACTGGAAAATATTAGGGTTCAACCAAACACCCTAATAATGGGTGATTTCAACTACCCCACTATTAACTGGGAAAACTACTCATGTACCAACTCCTTTGCTCAACGCTTTCTGGAATTCATAAATTCCAATGACCTTATCCACACCACCACCAGGGGCAACAATATCCTAGACCTAGTCTTTACCAGCATGAGTGACCGGTGTTCTGCACCTGAAGTCAACTCCTCATTGGTCATATCCGACCATAAGCTAATCACCTTAGATATCCACATCCCTCCCCCACTCCCCATTAAGGAAACCACAGTAAACAATTTCTCCAAAGCCAACTTCATGCTTCTTAAGATAGAAGTGGCAAACTTCATGACACCCATGCAGATGGACAATACAGTTACGTCTGCTGAATCCTACACAAATGCACTTACACGAGTGCATGGATTGTGCTTTCCCAAACAGAATCAAGACACTATCCTCCAAAAAAAAAGAAGCCAATCTTGTGGTCCCCTGCCATAAACAAGCTCTACAACAGAAGGAAGAAACTGATGCAAAAGAGAGTAAAATCCCATGAGTGGAGGAGCTCCCCAGCTAGCCTCAGTAAGAAGCTGAGATCCCTTATAAGATCCTCCAAAGCTATCTACGAAAACAAAATTGCCACTGCTTCTAGGGACAACCACAAAGCATTCTATAGCTATGTCAAGAATCTCAATGGCAACACCAAGATCTGCTCTGAGTTACAGCACAACGGCATGCAAATTACAGAACCAACTGATATTGCCAACATCCTGGGAGATAGAGTCAGTACTAACTTTACCCCCCTCTCACCCCCTAAAGAGCCCATATCTATATAGGAAGAATGCAGAGTCCCTGTAATCACAACTACGCAGGTAAAAGCTGCACTCTCTAAAGCCAAAAACACAGCATCCATGGGACCGGACAACATCCCAGGCTGCATTTTACACGAACTTCAGAATGAACTGGCTCCCCACCTAAGCACCATGTTCAATCATAGAATCACATCAGGCTTTGTGCCCACTGAATGGCACACAGCAACAGTTATCCCACTCCACAAAGGGGGTATCCCACTCCACAAAGGGGGAACCACCACTGATCCCGGGAACTATCGCCCTATTAGCCTGATGAGTCTGGTCTGTAAGGCCATGGAACGTATCATCATGGAACTCATAAACAAAGACATTGGTAACCTCCAAACTCTGGACCCCACCCAATTCGGGTTTGTGAAAGGCAGATCATGCCTCCTGAACCTGATTGACTTCTTTGAGGCAGTCACCAAAGCCGTAGACAAGGTTAAGGTGGTTCACACAGCTTATCTTGACCTCGTTAAAGCTTTCGACACCATCCCCCATTCTGGAATTATAGCTAAACTCACTAAACTTGATATAAATCCTTACGTCCCAAGATGGGTTGCCAACTGGCTCACAGACAGAACACACAATGTAAAAGTTGCAGACTCCAAATCTGACTTCAAACCAGTGACAAGTGGAGTACTACAGTGTTCAGTCCTGGGACCTCTCCTGTTTGGTATCTACTTCTCTGAAGTACAGGCTAACACAGAAGGCCTTTGGCTAATGAAGTTCACAGATGACTGCAAACTAGGAGCCATAGTCGAGTCCCCAAATGATGTGGACATCCTACAGAAGGGCCTCACTGAGACAGATGCCTTGTGTCTGAGCCATGGCCTCAAGCTCAATGCAAAGAAGTGTATTGTTATCCCCTTTGGTAAAAACTCTGTACCTATGAACTACCACATAGGTAGCAGTCTACTTAATGCCGAATGTGTGATAAGAGAGCTTGGGACCCAGGTGGACAGTAGTCTCTCCTTTGATAATCACATCGCCACAGTAGTCAGGAAATCCTTCTACATGGCACACCTCATCACAAAAGGGTTCTCATCCAAGAAAAAAGAGGTCATTGTTCCCCTCTACTCGATACTTATTAGACCCATTATAGAGTACAATGCCCCTTTTGGAATGTACCTCACAAGACATCTGCAGCAGCTGGAAAGGCCACAGAAGTACCTGACAAAGAGGATTACTGGCCTCAAACAGATGTCCTACACTGACCGTCTCAAAACACTCCAGCTTTACTCTGTATCATATTGCCTACTCCAAGGTGATCTCTGCTTAACATATAAAGCCTATGTCAAATCCAGAGCTGTTGGACATGCTACACCTAAAGAAATCCCAATCCCTCCGAGCTACATGCTCTAGGTTCCTAAACCTTGTCACCACAATAAACAGGATTCCTGTCCCAGAGACTTCCCATACTCTGGAACAAGCTATCCATCTATGTCAAGCAAAGTTCCTCATTAGCACTCTTCAAGAAAAATCTTGATGAGTGGATGGGAAATAGGAAATACACCCCAGGGATCACTTCTGTGGCTCTGCTTGACAGGGGCACAGGAAAATAACTTTTTTGGGTTGCGTAAGCCAGGGAACCTTGTTGGCTAGGCTTACTTAGGCCCTTGGAATGATAGCCTAGCACCTACCTTTGAACCTATGAACCTATGAAACTGGCAGTTCAAAGCCCTCATGATGAGAGTAGCAGAGATGGAGACTTTCTTTCAAAACCTGTCTAAGGCTCTGCTCTCCTTGTCTGTAGGCAAAGGATTTTTGGAAGAGCGAGCTTTTGCTTCCTTAGGGCTTGGAGTTAGCACTTCAGGATCTGCCACAGGGTTCTTAAAAAGGGCAGAGAGTTGTTGTTGTGTCTTTCGGCTTTTCCCAGTTAGGGGTCACCACAGCGGAAGTCCGGTCCGCTAATGATTGGCAGTAGATTTTTACGTGCCAAGTTGCCGGCCCTGACGTACAACCTTCAACGAAGGTACGCCCATTCATGCATGTCTCCACACAGAAGACGCTCTAGCTGAGAGTCAAACAGGACAACATCTTACTGTGGGGTGACAACGCTACCACAGCACCACCACCACCGCAGTAAAAAGGGCAGAGAGTATGGTTGTAAAAAAGAATCTAGGAAGACATCATCAACCACCTCTAACACTGAGGGAATGGCAAGGGGTTTATGCACAGGGAGATGAAGAAATTCCCTTATCCTTTTCTTGCACTGGGGGTAGTCCCGAGCTCCCCATTTGAAGTGCTGCCTCAGGGTATGCAATGTCTCCCCAGAGGAAATGGCTGAGGCAGGGTTCTCCCCAGAGTCAGAATCCCCAAAGAAGCAATAGAATTCTTTGAGTCAAAAGAGACAGAAAATTCCTGTGGTAGGGTATCAGTCTTTCTTTTACCAAGGGATGTTTCAGGGGAGGGATTTGTCTGGATCTGACCAAGGAAATCAAATCCTAATCCAACCTCAGTAGGTCTTGTTGGTAGGCCAGGGAGTGGGAGCTGGTAGGCCTAGGCTGAGGTGAGATGGGAGTAGCTTTTTTTGAACGAGCTTAGGTTTTGGTCTAGGGCCAACTTCCGCACCAGTACCTAAATGAACAACTGTCATCCAAGAATGGTAGGCTGAGGCAATCTCCTGATGATGGGAAGAACTGTTGTCTGTTTTAAAGAAGTAGTCGGAAACCAGAGCCTGTGAAGTGGTTTCAGACCCAACCAATGAGCTAAGTTCTTCAGCTTGTAAGGAAACAGAGGGACCTGGAGGTATAACAGATTCCAAATGGGTCTCAATAGTCCCCCATACCATCACCTCATTCATTGAAGGGAGCTGCAAAGGCACATCATCTTCTTCAACAATCACAAGCCTTGGTTGACAGTTCTGCTATTAAAGCAAGCTCAAAACCAACAGTTAGAAACGTTGTATTCTGGCACCAAACAAGTCACACAAAAGGAATGAAAGTCCTGTTCTGCTCTCTGTTTGCCACAACAGAGACAGTTATTAACTTTCTCTGACATTAGTCAAAAAGCACACGAAAAGTTCCCCAAGAGGGTATTTAGTTTTAGACATCTTCTTTCTCTGGTACAGACTGACTGACACACTGACTAGTACTCTGCTTTGGGCTCCGATGTCAAGAAAGAACTAAGGTTGTGGCGCTGGCCAACTCTCTTTATACTCAAACATAGTGACGTTGGATAGGGCATCTACTGGCTTCAGAAAGAAGGGAAAATATTCTCTTGTAGTCAGGCTGGCCAAGGGCTTCCATGGAGAGAAATCTCATAAGTCAGAATTGCAACAGTGCAACACGAACATCTGCTGTTTCACTGTATCACTTTGCATTGTCACTTGCAATAATAACATTTTTTAACTGTTGCTGCTAACCCATCACAGCTTTTTCTCAGCCTATGGATTCACATGCTATTTTTAATTTTATATTTTTTTCTAGATCAACACAGACCTCTGTCCTCTCTCTTTTTTTGTCTCCCATTTAATATTACTTGACAGTCCTTTATAGACCGTTATCTGTTTTCAGTTCCAGTTATATACACCTTGTAGGATAAATGTTTGCCCAGTCAGCCTTAATGGGTCATTACCAAAACCCTAATAGGTTATAGGTCTGTATCACATCATCAAATACTCACGTTATCGAACCCACTTTGTCGAAACCTCATTTTAACGAATGAAAAACAATGACTGGCCAACCTACCGCACGTGACAAAATTCTAAAAATTTAAAACCCATCCAAGTGAGGGCTTCACCCCCAACACCCCCGTAACTAAATATTCCAACTCTGAGATCATACTACAGTAGGGAAAAGGGCAAATTCCCGATGATGGCCAACTGTTGTTTTTCCCTATGAAAAACTTTGATTAAACAGCCACTTTCTATATTTTCAACAAAGTGGGTTCGATTAATAGTGGTTCGACAATATCAGTATTTGATGAAGTGATATAGACCCATAGGTTATAGTCTGAACTATATTATTTATAATAGGCAGGATGTTTTATAACTTCTCTTACACAAAATGTCAATGTTTTAATGTTTTCTATATAATTTAGTTTTTGCAGTGTTATGTTTTTCTTTCTTTTCTAATCATTAATCCTTCATGTATATTATACATGTTTTTATGTGCAAATTAAGTAATAAATGTTTTTAGTGCTTTCAATAATAGACCAATTGGCTTCAAGCCTCTGGTGAAAATGGACTGTCCAGTAGATGCTTCATGGTAAACAAATGAAAATAAATATATAATAAATATTTGCAGAAGACGAAGCTTTTGGAAATGTGCTTATAGGGAATTAAATGTAAGGGATTTGAACATTTGATAATGTTAGTATTTATTACTAATAAGTAGGCAATAATGCCCAGCAGGGTGTGTGTTACTGTGTAAACAATGTATGCCCAGAGGTGTTCGGCATTGGGCCTCTACACTCCTGGAAGGGCATTATTTACACGCTAAAACACAGCCTAGAGGGCATTATTGCAATAAGAGAATGGGCTGTCTGTAAATGCATTTGTTTGTTTTTGTTTTTTTAACTAATATATATATATGTATATATATATATATATATATATATATATATATATATATATATATATATATATATATATTTTTTTTAATATAACATAGTTCCTCAGCCTAATGATTCAAAATTAGTGTAATATATTTAAATTTTGTTGGAGGAAGTATTTTACATCCAGAATATAAGTCTGGTAATTATTTAATGTCGACAAACACTCTGTCTCCCAGACACACACACAAAGAAATATTTAGAAGCAGTGTACCTTTAAAAAGACAAACTTAAAAATGCCAGGCATTAAATGTTTCTTACCTCCATATGTCTCAACTGTCCAGATTTTCAAAGAATGTCCAGATGTTTACCTAATTTTTATTTTTGGTCTATTCCTCATAAAATTTGTGCTTTGCTGGCAAATCACTTGGAGGGGGGGTTTGAAGTCATTAAATAATGACATACATTTGAGTTTCAGACTTCATTTCCTTTAGAAAAATGCATGCTAAAACAAATCTTGTTAGTCTAGCAACTTTCTAAGTTTATAAGTGCAATATTTAAAAAAAACTGTCACAATTTTAGAGCCTCACCCCATTATTTTAGGGTTTATCCAGATATCTTGAGCTAAGAGGTTGAGAGGTATGCTTAACTGCTACTGCCACTGCCCATTGCTCTATCTCTCACACACATGCACGCATGTGTGCGCGCATGCACACACATACACACACATGCACACACGCACACACGCACGCACACACACACACACACACACACACACACACACACACACACACACACACACACACACACACACACACTCACTTCCGCTTTCAATACATGGCAAGCACAGATACACTCACTCATAAACATAATCACACACATGCACATTAATTTTCTATTTTTTTTTTAAATAATCAGTTATTTTTATTTTACACTCGCCAAACAACAAAAAAGTTGCTTAGTGACTGTGAAATAATGGCTCAATCTCACTCTCACTTTCACGCACACATACACACACACACACACACACACACACACACACACACACACACACACACACATATACTTTTCAAATTTTTTTAAAATTCTCTATTGCAATTTTATGCTTACTAAATTGCAGAAGCTTTGCTTAGTGAGTGTAAAATAATGGTGACCGTTAGCTTCCTCCCTGTTCGAGCTTCACAGCGTCTTAACATGCTGCCATGAAGAGGTGGACTTGTTTTTCAGTTGGCATTAGCTCACAGCCTTCATCCTCTTTACCAATTGCCAGCTGTTAGAGAATTGATGGGGGGGGGAGAAGGAAAGAAGAAAGGAAGGATGGATGGAATGAATATATGCTGTGGTTTTCATGAGGGATGAGAAAGAGAGATACATAGCTAACAGACTAGGCAACTTTAGGTTGCCTACCACAAGTCTGGATGTCTGATGTTTATGTGCATTATGTTATAAAACAAAGTCTGAGAAATAAGAAAGAGCTGGCTGAAACTGGAAAAGGAATAAGATTAAAACAATAGTAATTATGTAGAAATATTGAAATACCACTGCTACTACAAATACTAATAATGTTATATTGCAAAAACAGCACATGTACCCATGGCTTTTAGTTACTCTGTTTTTCTTTGGGTACTAAACAAGATGTGTAAGGAATATTTTGTTACTTAAATGAATGAATGAATAAATAAATAAATAAAGAGTAGCAGTTGTATTTATTTTCACAATCTGCTATGAATCCTTAACATCTACTTAAATCGCCACCTACTCTGGCAAATTTGACCTCATTTTAACTTCTCATCTGAATGTTGCCATCTCAGGGTTTAAGCATCCTTATGTGTTGTAGTACAATTTATGTAGAAGAACAAGAATCCAGGCATCTGATGTGGAGATACAAGCCATACTTTCCTGATTTTCTCATCATCAAGATGAATGTGCTTCCTGCTGAACTATCGATGTATACATAAAAAATCCAAAGTGAACTCCAGTGCTGAGGACACGCAAAACTTAAATAAAATACACACAAAGATAAAAAAACAAGATGGTGAGCGCTTTCATAGTCTAATGGCTGCGTCTTCAGACCTACTAGCACAGTGCATCTCTATTAATTATATACACACCTAACATCAATTAATCAATTACACGGTAAAAACTTGTCCTTCCCTTAAGTTATAGCCAAACTTCTGTCTATAGTAGAGCTTATAAAGAAACACAATGATTAGTGTAAAAGTGGATGTGTCTTAAGCACAGGTTTCAGAGGAACACACTCATTTAAGCCAGGAGGCTTATCTGCATTCATATGCACTATCCACTCTTGTTCCTTCTGTTCTGTGAAATTTTTAAAATTACCCTCCCCCCCTTATTACACTCTAAAACTTCTAACACAAAAAACGTAAAATCATGGTCATTTTGTGGTGTGGTCTTGCGCTGGTCTCTTGTGGTGTATTACTAGAATGGTAAAGACTGTTTTGGGGAATTACCTCTTGAAGTTTATGCCTTCAGTATGAATCCCTGTCATCTATATCTATATCTATAACTATTCTATATCTATATCTATATCTATTTCTACATCTACATTTATATCTATATCTATATCTGTAGCTTTTTGAGGACTGTAATTTCAATAGTCCAAACTTTTGAAAAGAGATTTGTAATTTGTCCCTTTCCCCTGAGATGTAGAGACTTTAGAGATAGTTTATTTAGAAATGATGCTGTGGGTATAAAGCTCGAAACTGAGGGGAGGGGACATACCAACTTGCAAAAAAACCCAGTTTTTTCAAAATTTAAGACTGTCGTAATTATGGAACTCAAAACTTTAATAGGAATTCACTAGATGCAGACCCAGACAGTTCTGATATTTAAGGCAACAGATTACACTAGTTCTTGCTAACCTAAAATGGTGCAGCTGCCCTCTTTTCCACCTACAGCCATACAGAAGTTATTGGCTAGAATTACAAAACATGTTTATCTTGTTAGACAGAAGGATCTAATGCTATATCTAGACATACTTGTGCCTGTGATGGTAATAAATATAAATTTACATGTAGCTGATCATGAGACATGTGATTACCAAAGAGATACTTTTAAGAATAAAGTAGATATCAGGGAAACTAAATGGCAAATTAATTTGCAAACCAATTATTTTCCCTGGTATAAATGAATGTACCAATTTAAAATGATTTTTAAAGAACAAATAATTAAGTGAATAATTTTATGTGTTAGTTTTTAAGCATTTGTTTTTGCAAACATAAATTACTAATTATATAATGATATTACAATGGTACAATATTATGGCACGAGTATTCTGTTTTATAGTATTATATGTCTGTATTATATTTCATTAAGAATGTCTGGTATGTGTTAGCAAGCATATAAGAGTCATGTGATGGCTATTTTGTATTTATTGGAAAGTGTGATAAGAGCTGTTTATTCTGAAGAAGTCTAGGTACAAACTATAGGAAAGCACTAAACTAAACTTATTTTATGTGGTATCAGTGAATGAGGCTTTTTTTTGTTTTAGTTTGTGTTTTTTACACTGGGCAAGGTTGCCTGTTTTACTTGCATAGTACTTAACTGACAGATATCCTGCTTGCAGTAGGTAAATTAATACTACAGTCTCTGTGAATACTAGTGACATAATAAAGAGTAACATTTAAGAAGGAAAAATGCTTTTTAAAATGATCATCTCAAAAGTTCAAGCAGTATACAGCAAGAGTATTTTATTTATTGATTTATTTGTTTATTTGCTTTTGTTTACTGGGAAAGTCCGTTTGGGAACTGAAATGCCCATTTACAGTGGAGTCTTGGGGAGAGAAGCTGAAAAATGTGGATAGAAATACATTTTTGGCAATTCAAAAGAAAAACAGCCAACAAACATTATTTGCAAAGTATTTCAAAGCAGTCTACAAACATTATTTACAAGGTATATCAGATTGAGGAAATGCATGTTTTCAAGATATTGTGAGTAAAATAAAATATACTGTATTAATAAACTTGTATAGGATCCACAGTGGACAGAGTTAGGATTGCATGCTTCAAACTGTAGGTGTGGTACAGTTGCTGGTTTATTAGTTTCCAGGTGATATTTTTAGGCTGGATTTGAATTGCTGCATGTTACTTAAAAGTCTGATGTGGTTTGAAAGTTTGTTCCATGCATTGGAGATGGAAAACAGAGAATAGTGAGTCACTGCAATAATTATTTGATTTATTAACAACACCTAGTTTAAGTTCTAAGGATTTTAAGATTCTATTTGGCAGATGCCATTGGATGAGATTTGACAGTGAAGGCATTTTAAGTAGATGGTGCAGTATTTTGTGTGCTGTGAGTAGCTGGGAGAGGGTAATTAGTTGAAGATGTTCAGGATAGCTGAGGGTATTGAGAGCAGTGCAGTGGGGAGAGTGGTTTGGGAGGCTGAAGGAGAATTTGCTAGTTTTGTTGTAAGTGCTTTCTACTTTGTTTTTGGTGGAAAAGTTGAGATTTGTGAGTATTATTGAGGCATATAGGAGGAGAGGAAGGAGAAGGGAGGTGGTAGTTACTGTTTTACTATGATCACTTAACAGTTGCTTTGGTCTGTAAAGACAGCCTAGTTTGCAGTGTGTCTTTTTGACTGGAGTGTCAATGTGCAGATCAAATTTTAACTTGTTATCAATAACTCCTAGCATTTTTGTGTTTGTGACATTTTCAATTTTTGTGCTGTTTGATGAGATTATATTAAGGTCAGTGTTGTTTTGATTTACGTTTTTGGGAAGAATAGGATTAGTTTGGTTTTCTTGGGAATTAAGAGCACTGAGATTTATTTAGCCATTTCACTGTAGAGGTGAAATCTTACGTGCGTTGGTTTTTAAGGTAGGAACACTTGGGGCTGAACAAACTAAAGCTGAGTCATCAGCATATTGTATTATGGTGGCGAGTTTTTATTTCTTGTGCATGTCATTAACGAAGATACTGAAAAGCATCAGCCCAAGTATGGGACTCCTGTCGAAACTGTAAGGAAGGTGTAGTGGGAATCATTTTATTTTACAGACTGGGTGTGATTGTTTAGTTAGCTAGTGAAGCAGCTATTTGAGGGAATTGGGAGGCCTATATGATTTAGTTTTTGGAGGAGTAGTTGATGTGAGACCATGTCAATGACTTTTGACAAGTCCAGTAAAAGGATGGAGCCAAAATTATCTGATTTTTTACTTTGATTGACGCTATCTAGTAAATGCAGTAGGTTAGTTTCATTGATATGATTGGGTCAAAAGACATGCTGGGTAGGAAAAAATAATTGGATATCAAGTAGAAATACCTAGGAGTTGCTGATGTATACATTTTTCAAATATTTTGGAAAGGGGATGAAGGATTGCTATAGGGTGATAGTTTGACAGTTTGGTAGATGTGCCACCTTTGTGTAAAGGGATTATGTAGTTTTCTGTAATGGATCTTACCGGGAAAAGCCAAAAGACACAAACAATAGGGTAGAAAATGGTGTCAATTACTAAACTGAGGTTTTCAGATGGCAAGCTGCCAGGAGCTAGTGCTGTGAGTTTCAGTTTTTTAAATGCATTTTTTGACTGTTTTTCTCTGGATGTTTGTTAGGTTGAAAAAAAAAAAAAACTTTTATTTCTTCTATTTTTTATATTCTTTTAAGAATTTCTTTAGCTAACATGTTATGCTAAAATTTTACTGCTTTTATGGTACAATCATTGCTGTATAAAACTGTTTTGGTGTTATTCTCTATTAAATTGTAAGTTTTTTCCTTGGAGCTTTTCTCCCCGTGCCTCTACTGAAAATGGACATATATCCAGTTAGACTAGCCCGGTCAACAAATGTAAAATAAATAAAAAATAAAATAAATTGAGTTGGGGTGTGGAGCTATGGTTTTGGGGTTTAGGTGGTGTGGTTATATTCTATTATTGTTTGAGTTAAGTAGAGTAGTGGATATGAAGTGTTTGTTGAACTTGTTTGCAATGCCTCAGATTGTTCAAATGGGAAAGGATGCGGGGTGGGTTTTATGTCTGGTTTTAGGAGGTTGCTTAAATTTTTCAGACTCTTTTTTTTTTTGTATGTGTGGTCTGGGTTGTGAAGAGTGACATCTAACTATATCCACAAGTTCTTTTTATCATACTGAATTTGTGCTATGGTGTGGTTTCAGAGGCACTGATACGTATCTAGGTAAGAATGTGTGCTAGTTTTTTGCCACTGTTTCCAATCATTGTCTGTGTCTCTCATGAGTTGTTTAGTTTGATGAGTTAGCTATGGGGCAGAATTTATTTTCAATCTTTTGTGTCTTAGTGGGACTTGTTGGTTTAGTATGGTTAAGAAGTTACTGAAGTGACAAACATCTTCATCTAGAAGCAGATATTTTAGGGGCTCCCAGTCACATTGTGTGTGATTAAATATGAATTTATCAAAATCGGTTATGTTTCTGACAGAGCTGAAGTGTAGGGGTTTGGGGGCTTGTGGTATTTTATGCTGATGTAGGTGGGGTGATGACTGTAGACGGAGTCTGAAAGGGTGCTGGCTAGCTTACTTTTTCAGGGTTGTTTGAGTGTTTGCAGTCTAATATGGATGTTGTTTAGTTTACTTTGTCAAATTGTGTTGGCTGTTGGATCAGCAGAGTGAAATGATAAGGTTAATATTATGGGGAGTAGATTTAGGTTTGTTAGAGGTCCAATCTATATTAAGATCACCATGCAGGATGGTTTCTTGGTTGAAAGTAGATGCTAAATAGCTAACTATGTTTTCAGTAGTCTTGGCATTTTGGGGTATGGGGATGCAAGCAGCTACAATGATTATGGATTTCTGATTGTTTAGGTGGAGTTTGGTTATTAGTATTTCTTCATTTCTGTATTGTGGAATAGTTGTGGGGGTTGGATGTAGATTTGTAAGGTGGCTTGAAAGATGATGGCCACTCCTTCAGCCTGTTTACCTATTTGGAATTTCCTAATGATGGTGTAACCAGGAGGAATGACTTCCTCTTCTTTAATTTCAGGTCTTAACTAGGTTTCAGTAATAACTTAGATGTGGGACTGATGGAATTCAATCCATGTGAGAAGGTCTGATATCTTACTGCTGATGTTGTGGACATTGAGATTATATATTTGTAGGCTGGAGGAAGAAAGTGAGGCTTGTTGTGTTTTAGAGGATTGTTGAGGAGGGAAATCTTTATGCAGGGGGTTTGAGTGGGTTGGGTGTTGCTTTGTTTAGATAGGGCTTGTGTTGGGCCAGGGTTGGGGTATATCTCCACTCTTTATTAGTTTATTTGCATGGGTGGTGGGGCTTTTGAAGTTATGGAGAGGTAGTTTTGGTACATTTTGCATCGGAGTGTGGGGTTTTGTATTTAGTGTAGGAGGTTAGTAATGTATGCTTTTTTTAATAGGATTTTATCTGTACTGAAGAGGGGTGGCCAGATTAGGGAACTGTATCTGTGGGCAGGGGATAAGTAGGTTTTTGTGGAGGACTTGGTTTGATTGTAGGTAGTGCATGATTTATAAATAGTTAATTGGCTTAGGATAGCTAAAGATCCTTTTAGGGGAAGTATATATATATATATATATATATATATATATATATATATATATATATATATATATATATATATATATATATATATATATATATATATATATATATATATATACATGTTAGGAGATGTGAAATAGTTGTATAAAAGAGTACTGAAATGGAATGAAGAAAACTAGAGAAAATATTGGGAAGCACCTATTGGATAGGGATGTTGATAAGACAAGGATGGAGAAAAACAGATGGTTATTTTCTGATTTGTAATTAATTAGGTGTGAATTGTCTGGCTATATTGACTGGGATGGGTAGTGAACACACTGTAAAGGTTGCAAATTCCAAATCTGACCTCAGAGCAGTGACAAGTGGAGTACCACAGGGTTCCATGCTGGGACCTCTCCTGTTTAGTATTTACTTCTCTGAAGTACAGGCTAACACAGAAGGCCTCTGGCTAATGAAGTTCACAGATGACTGCAAACTAGGAGCCATAGTCAAGCCCCCAAATGATGTGGACAGCCTACAGAAGGGCCTCGCTGAGATAGATGCCTGGTGTCAGAGCCATGGCCTCAAGCTCAATGCCAAAAAGTGCAGTGTCATCCCCTTTGGTAAAAACTCTGTACCCATGAACTACCACATAGGCAGCAATCTACTTAACACCGAATGTGTGATAAGAGACCTTGGGACCCAGGTGGACAGTAGCCTCTCCTTTGATAGTCACATCGCCCCAGTAGTCAGGAAGTCCTTCTACATGGCACACCTCATCATAAAAGGGTTCTCATCCAGGAAAACAGAGGTCATTGTTCCCCTCTACTCGACACTCATTAGACCCATTATAGAGTACAATGCCCCTTTTGGAATGTACCTCACAAGACATCTGCAGCAGCTGGAACGTAACAGAAGTACCTCACAAAGAGGATTACTGGCCTCAAACAAATGCCCTACACTGACCGCCTCAAAAAACTCCAGCTTTACTCGGTAGCATATCGCCTAATCCAAGGTGATCTCTGCCTAACATATAAAGCTATGTCAAACCCAGAGCTGTTGGACATGCTACACCTAAAGAAATCCCAATCCCTCCGAGCTACACGCTTTAGGGACCTAAACCTTGTCACCACAATAAATAGGACATGCTGGAGGGATAGATTCCTGTCCCAGAGACTTCCCATACTCTGGAACAGGCTACCCATCTATGTCAAGCAAAGTTCTTCATTAGCACTCTTCAAGAAAAATCTTGATGAATGGATGGGAAATAGGAAATACACCCCAGGGATCACTTCTGTGTCTGCTTGACAGTGGCACGGGAAAATAACTTTCTTGGGTGGCGTAAGCCAGGGAACCTTGTTTGCTAGGCTTACATAGGCCCTTGGGCCGATAGCCTAGTACCTACCTATGAACCTATGAACCTATGAAGAGTCAGGTGATATGTTTTGACCAAGAGTATATGATATGGGGTGGGGAGAGGGGGCCAGGTGATATGCTTTGGTCAATAACTTTTAGGATATGGGGTGGGTGGGGACTACAGAGAAGCTGCTCGTAGTGCAGCTGAGTGAAGCAGGGCTAGTAGCAGGAGAAAAGAGCCAGGTGTGTTAAGTCTATTCAGCTACAGCCCTTAGAAACAATACTTTTTCACAGGTCACTGCTGTTCTGCAGTGAAGTATAAAGTATTTTTGCCGTAGCTGTTGCTGGAATGAGTTTTATGGCTTAGCCTAATCTAGCTGAAGATTTCCTATCATTGTTATTAAGATTTTCCAAGATCATCAAGTTCATTTTCACATTTATGTTTGAGTGCATGACTCCAAGGAACTGTTTTCCATTTTCACTACCACTGTCAAATAAATAGGCCTAACAGATGCATTCTCAAAATAGTTCTTCATGAGTGGAACACCAACACTGCTATCTTCTGTGGACAGTTTGGATGAGTTAAAATGGATTGTTTGCAAAATGATACAAGGTAGCACCTAAAAAGATACTCAGGTATTTTCTGCATTATGGTAACATGGCCTTAATACTACATGCTTTCCAGCTGTCGGATATTTATGAGATGTCTTTGATTTGCTTCAAGTATTACTAAATGCCAAATACTAAGACAGTTATCACCATAGGACCCAGTTATCTTTCAGATTTACCCATGAGTGTAGGCAAACATTACTGGGAGTGAATAAATCCACATGACCCACTATTCTGGTTGTGATTATTGCAAAGAAGCAAGGAAGCTATTTAAACATGTATATTACACTTTTTAAATATCTGCTTTATACGGCATGATGTATTTGTACATTGCTAATGTGCTATGCATGTGCACTATTTTACGTGCTGATGTTTATGTAACACATCACTCAAGTTAATTGTGTTGTACTGATAATATGGCTGTTAAAATGCTTTCCATGCTTTTAATTTGCTAGTCATAAACTAGTACTGACACTGGAAAAAACATTTGGGGGGGGGGTCCCTTTTATTTCCATGATGTTATGGTAGAAGTATACTTATTTATTTACTTTAGGAGGTTACTGCGGGTCTCCTAATGATGACAAGTTCAATTTCCATGTAAGTATGTAGATATATGTTTTTCACCCACTATCAGAGATACCATTGTTCAATGTCAAATGTATCTCCTTATGATAACTCCACTGTAATGGTACTTGGGATACTAGTTCAAGGGATCAAGAACTACTGTGACAATTGAAACTGAATACTAGTGAACATCCAGGCTTAAATGATAATGTTTCCCTTAAAATATATTAGAAATTGCATGCAGCTAAGTTATAGGGTGTGATTTAGATAACTAATATTTGTTCTTTATGAAATTTTAAGTATTTTTCAATGGGATGTTTTACAAGTGTTATTGAGCTTTGTTTGGATTAGATGATTTTTAATAGTTAATTGAGTAAATTATTTAATTGCTGGATCGTGGATGGACAGCATTTTAATTGATTTGTATATAAATGGGTGTTTTTTACTCAACAGTTCTGAGGAAGTCCTTATGTATGAAAGTTCTTAAATGTTAGCTTAGATTAAAGATTTTTATAGAAGTAATTTGCCTCCAGTGTATCATCCCTCTTTTCAGTTTTGGTACTCATATTGCTGGTTTGTCTCAGTATTTTGGGTTTTGTAGTTCAACGGGTAGACACTGTGGTTATGAAATGAGAACTGAGAGTGACCATGCATTGGCTTTTGCAAGATTTCATCATATGATAATATGTTTCAGGCATAAGTCTGCATTAACTTTGAGAATTACATAATATTGTAGCACAAGAGGTTTCAAGATAGACTTAGTATGGAATGTTCCATTCATGTAATGGGGGACACTGCATGGGACTGTACTATTGAAGGTTTTCACAAATAACCATGCAGAACTGCCATCAGTAAACATGGTACACAGGACACAGATACTTACTGGTGGATAGCAGAGTATGTGCACAATTGTACGTGGAAAGAAAGTACTGTTTGGGGTCTAATACCTGCAATTACATCAGCTGTTCCACATCATGTTACTTATCTGATCTGAAGTAATAACGTTAGAATTTACAATGTTATTTCATTTTTCTGCCCTCAAACTCCAGACTACTGCACTGGTGTGAAGAACAGAGCAGTGATGTCATCTTCAGTCTCTGCAGCTTCTCTACAGATGTTATGTGATGTCAGGTGTTCTGCTTTACCCCTTACTATGTGCATACTGGGTTGGTCAGCCCCATAAAACCATTTCAGAGTTATTTATAGGTTCAAAAGTTCCTAGTCAAGCTTATGACCTATAGATTGGTCTTCAGAAATCTTGGTTGCTGCAAGTCCATGTTGATATATATTTTTTGTTTTGTATAGACCTATCAACCAGCTATTTATTTATATATATTTACAGCAAAATAATGTTGTTGAATGTCACCAAAACTATGTTTAAACTAAATAAACAAAAGCTGTGGCTTTAATGAAATGGAGACATCAGCATAGCTGCATGATTGCATTAGCCATTGTGCTCAATCAAATTAATGACACCTGTACTGTGATGTATATAAAAAAGTGTTCTATCCTAGTAGATTCAGAGAATTTTTCCTCTCATGTGAGAGTTATTTGCCCAGCTTTTGGATGGTGTTCCTGCAGTAAAGAAGGGACATCTGTGGAGTATTTTGGAGAGATCTGGCTCTCCGTTTTCCTGATAAGTCAATCCAATGGAGACTGGCAAGAGGCCTGCATGCTGTGGATATAATTCCTATTTCTTGCAGAAGCCAAGCAGAATGACAAGACTTTTACCACTGACTCAGTCCTTATTTTCTGATGACCTTTAACCTTTCACACAAAAGGTGCTGTGAAGCAGGCAAGCAGTCAGTATACCTTTCAGTTTCATTTCAGAAAGTTTGTTTATTTGGTGCAAAATCTGTTAAGATTTAGGTTGTCTGTGGTGGAAAGATTTTGCACTATAGCCTTTAAGTTTTGGTTCTGTAATAAATCTGCTTCTATTTATGGAACTCTAGACTTCAGTGTGATTACAGACCACATTGATGGATGTAGGGGTCGCCACAGCGGATTACCCATCTACTCATGATTGGCAGTGGAGTTTTACGGTGTTGAGTTGCCAGCCCAGCGTCCAACCTTC
Organism: Protopterus annectens; assembly: GCF_019279795.1. Classification (NCBI taxonomy): domain Eukaryota; kingdom Metazoa; phylum Chordata; order Ceratodontiformes; family Protopteridae; genus Protopterus; species Protopterus annectens. The sequence continues at coordinate 358,658,391 of NC_056738.1, forward strand.
CACGGAAGGCACACACACAAACACACACACACACACACACACACACACACACACACACACACACACACACACACACACACACACACACGCCTAGGGCCAATTTTAGAGTATCCAATCCACCTACTGCATGTATTTGGGAGGAAACCGGAGCACACGGAGGAAACCCACGTGACCACAGGGAGGACATGCAGACTCTGCACAGAAGGCACCCCAGCCGAGGATCGAACTGTAGAACCTCTTGCTGTAAGGCAGCAATGCTAACCGCTGCACCACCGTGGCCACCCCCTATGCAAGCCATACTGTTTTAGCTAATTTACCCCACCTGCAGAGAAAACATTACTATATTGCTAATTGAATGGAATAATAATTCCATTGTTCCTTCCATGTTTTGACATTGCAAACTGTTTTTTGAACTAAATGTTGTAGCACATTCTTGCATTTGTAAATTATATATATATATATATATATATATATATATATAATACATATATATATATATATATATATATATATATATATATATTTGTTTTTTAGCATATCCTTTTATCTGTAAATATATTTTGTTAATTTCTTATGTGATCCTGTTCACCTGGGCTGTGCCTGCAAATGGTCCATTCAAATCAGTGTACTACCCATGTAAACACATATAAATAAATAAATAACTCGATCAGCCCTATGCTGGGAACATATTTGGGCCGAATGCACCTGCATCTTTTTTTCTGAGCCAAAATGTTTCCAGAAGGTCAGCAGTTGCAAATCATAGTCATTGTAGCTGAAATCATAATTTCTATTGACAATGCCAAAAATAGTTTTCCAGCTGAAGAAACTGACCCGAGGGTGACTCTGAATCATACCCAGTCACATTCCAATGACATGCCCTTTGGGAAAAATAGGACAGAAGAGACAGGGCAAGGATTTTTTTCTTCCCAGTCTATTCCGCTCATACTTCCAGTCTAAACATTTTATAGATGCAAGTTCTTGTTCCTGTTTTTCTGTTTTAGTTTGCAGCTATTCAGTGCTTGCACTCCATCTTGTATGTATTTATTTCCTGCCAAAACTATACTCTTGTATTGTTTTGCCTTCAGTTTGCAGCTACATTGTACTTGTCATTTCCACCTTGTATACATTAATGGAGTATACCAGCCATGTAGCTGGTGCTGCTGTTTCCTAAATTTGCTGTATTTGGTGCACGAGGAGCTTTTTTTTACTGGCCATCTGCTGGAAATGGGTTATTTTGGCCAGTCAGACTTTCCCAGTAAACCAAAGCAAGCAGACTTGCTTTAAATAAAGGAACAAGCAGACATACATGCCATTGAAAGATTTCATGAACATGGAGAAGGTAGACTATAAGTGCTATGACAGCTTAAAAAGCAGGCATTACTCCTATAGCACAACCTCTAAGGTTTCTTAGCTGGACGTTTCCTTCTAATAAAAGAGTAAGGGGCACTGTTATGTCAGCTGAAGCATGTGATTACGTTGTGGTTAGATCCTAGGGGTCAAATTCTAAAAGTAAAATGTTTCTGTTTCAAAGTGACCTTAAAGATGCTGAAAATGTTGTTGTACTAGTAAAAAGACTAATTAATGAAATAATGTTTAAAGCTGAACAGTCTAGATTTGCAGTAAAGTAAGCAGCAAACTCTGGTAACAAAGCAGGTATTAGCTACAGGCATACTCTCTTGTAAATGTGGGAAAAGGAGCCAAATCTAGATTTTGACATAGTGATTGTCACGTTTATAAAACCTGCAGCCAGCAAAAATCCTACCAGTAATCATGTTATCTCTATGGAATGTGATGAACTGTTTGTAAGTGGCTGTACAGTCAACCTTTTGCTCCTGTGCTATGTACCGTATCTTAAAGGATGGCAAGGAACGTCAGGGACAATTAGATTCATGAAGTAATGTTATGCTTATAAAGTGATTGTAATGCTTGTAAAAAGAAAGTACTCAATAAGAAAACAGTAGTAGTCCGGATAGTTAAGTATAGAAAAACATACCATTATTTTGGAAATACAAACTAAGTTTGGAAAAGAGTTCATCCTTCTGCTGTAGTTCCCAGTGTCACACACAATGTGATAACAAAGAAACCTTTTGTCCATTATAAGGACTTATGGAGACAATGGAAAGAAGGTGCTCCTTTACCTGTGCAACCTTATCAGTGTGGGGAGCAGGATCAGCAAATGATTAAGTATCATTTTTCTGCATTTTCTTGCTGCCTTTAGCTAATTCCGCCTAAAATGCAGATTTTTCTAGAGCTTCTGTGATTTAAAAAGCTTGTTTCAGCTACATATTGTACTTATTTTACTGCCTGCACTTTAACAAAGTTGTTTTTGTGTTTAAATTACCTGTTTAACTGTTGTAGGCTATACACTCAAGTGTGATAGCCATTTCTGTGCATTTAAAGTGTTTTTTTGATTGTATCTGCTTTATTTTCTGAAAAAAAAAATACTTGTTTTCCTGTCTTTCGAAGCTAGTATAGTCTAGTTTTCAGGTTAGTGCTGAATTCAGGGATGAGTTACAAGTTTCTGTGTTTGCCCATACCTTACTTGGATAGATGGAAGTTTCTCTGTTCACTGTTAGAGAGGGAACTTTGAGCAGCCTATCTGTCACTGGAGGAGTGGTTTCAGCCCAGAAATTAGTAGTTTATTGGCCATTTTGGGCTAATTTCTACCTCTTTCATTTCCCTGCTATAAAACCTGCATTTGCAAGGCTTTTGTGCTAATATACAGCTCAGCAAGCTCCTGCCTGGTGCCCTGCAGAGTCCTACAGCAGCAGAAAGACAAAACAGAGACTTTGGAGTGATTAAGTATCATTTTTCTGCATTTTCTTGCTGCATTTAGCTAATTCCACCTAAAACTCCGATTTTCTAGAGTTTCTGTGATTTAAAAAGCTTGTTTCAGCGACATATTGTAGTTATTTTACTGCCTGCACTTTAACAGAGTTGTTTTTGTGTTTAAATTACCTGTTTAACTGTTGTAGGCTGCACACTCAAGTGTGATAGCCATTTCTGTGCATTTAAAGTGTTTTTTTGATTGTATCTGTTTTATTTTCAGAAAAAAAACCCCAAAAATATACTTGTTTTTCTGCCTTTCTAAGCTAGTATAGTCCAATTTTCAGGTTAGTGCTGAATTCAGGGCTGTGTTACAAGTTTCTGTGTTTGCCCATACCTTACTTGGATAGAAGGAAGTTTCTCTGTTCACTGTGAGAGTGAGAGAGAGCTTTGAGCAGCCTATCTGTACCTGGAAGAGTGGTTTCAGCCCAGAAATTTATTTTTATTTATTTATTTATTTATTTTATTTTACATTTGTTGACCGGGCTAGTCCAACTGGATACATGTCCATTTTCAGTGGAGGCCCGGGGAGAAAAGCTCCATATGACAAAAAACAACACACAGGAGATAAGAATACAAGGTAATACTTTCAAGGTCACATGAACAATAAAAAAGGTTATACAGTTAGTTTAAGTAGTTGAAACATTCTTGGGTAGTTGCAGTACTCTAACTACAAATGAAGTCCCGTTGAATTATGGATTGGATAGGTAGTAGCTGGCTGTTTGCTGCTAATCAGGATTAGAACATGGGCATAACCAGTTAGATTTTAGTAGGTCTTTGAGTTGTTTTTTGAATTGGTTGAGTGAAGTTTCGTGTCATAGGTTGTTTGGGAGGGCATTCCAGGATTTTCCAATGGAGTTCGCATAGAGTGCTTCACCTCCTGAATTATTAGCTTTAATGGTTTGGATTTGAAGGTATTTGGAGGATCTAAGGGATTTAAGGTTAGAGTATGGAATGAATATTTTGGTCATTGCGGGGGTTTTGTCAGGATGGTGTATAGTTTTGAATGCCTCAGTAAGTTGATTAAGTTTAAGAGTGTTAGGTAGTTCTAACCAGTGAAGTTTTCTAAGATTGTTACAGTGGTGTGTACGATAGGGCATTCCTGTTATAAATCTAGCTATGTGGTTATAGGTTGTAGATAGTTTGTTTAGTTCTGTTTTATTAAGGAAGGAGAAAATCGGTGAGGCATAGAGGAGTGTAGAAAGGAGGTGAGTCCTAGCAATGGTTAATTTAGTATGTGGGGTTAGGAAGTTCTTAATTCTATACATGGACCCAAGTTTCTTGTTTACCGACTTAATGGTCAGATTAATGTGAGTGTCAAATTTAAGCTTGTGGTCTAAGGTCACACCAAGCAGTTTGGTGTGAGAGACAGGGTCAATTTTGGTCCCATTACTGGATATTACGTGAAAGTTGGGGTGATTGGAGGAAGGAGAATGATTTCCTTGAGGGGTGGGAGTAGTGGGGAAAAACAGGAGTAGTTTGGTTTTGGATGGGTTAAGCAAGAGTTTTATTTCCAAGAACCATTTTTCAACTAGGGAAAAACAGTTTTGGGTGGCGATTTGGAGTTTATCGAGGGAGTTGTCGGAGCAGATCAGTGTGGAGTCGTCTGCATATTGTATGCAGGAGGCTCTGGGAATAATAGTGTGCAGATCGTTAATAAATAAAGAGAATAGTAGAGGACCAAGGATAGATCCTTGGGGAACGCCGATATTTGTGGGGAGTAGGTCGGATAAGCTATTTTCCCATAGCACAGCCTGATTTCTATGAGAAAGGTAGTCATTAAACCAGTCTATGGTATTCTTGCTAAGGTAGTATGCCTCCAGTGTGTGGATCAGCTGTTGGTGATTCACCATGTCGAAGGCTTTGGAAAGATCAAGAAAGAGCGCCGAGGTTATTAATCTATTGTTACGATTGTGGTTTACGGAGTCAATAAAGGAAAGGAGGGCAGTAGTTGTGCTGTGATGGGGGCGAAAGCCGTGTTGGGTGTGAGACAGGAGATTGTTTCGAATAAGATGGGTAATGAGCTGTTTGTGAATGCAGCGTTCCATGATTTTTGCTAGTGGAGATAGTATAGCTATGGGTCTGTAGTTTGATGTGTCTGTGGAAGATCCACCTTTATGGAGAGGGATGATGTGGGAGATTTTCCAGATAGAGGGAATAGAAGCTTCTGATATGGTCCGGTTGACCAAGATAGAAACAGGGTAGGCTATGGCCTCAGATGCAATTTGTAGGTAGGAGGCTGGGAGTAAGTCAGCCGCTAAGGTGGTTGGTTTGAGTTTATTTAGGAGGGTTCTAATATAGGAGGTAGGTACGGGTTGCAGGTTGAAGGCAGGTTGAGTTTGGACTTTGGTTGAGGGTGTATCCAAGGGGGAAGTGGAGAGTTGGTTGGCCAGGGACTGAATGGTTTCTGTGAAAAATGAATTAAAGGTGTTGGCTATTTCTCTAGGATCTTTACCAATTAATTTTTCAGGGGTAGGGGTGGTGGGTTTGCCTGGATGAAGGAGGTGATTAAAACCGACCCAGAATTTCTTGGGATTATTCTGGTGTATATTTTGGAGGTGGCAGTAATAGTTTTTTTTGTCAGACAATACTACTGATTTGGTTGAATTTCTAAGTTGGAGAAACTTGATGCGATCTAGTGGGGTTTTAGAGGCTCTCCATTTATGCCAGGCTTTGTCTCGATGTTTAATTTTGGCTTTAGTGTCCTTTGTTAGCCAAGGTGCAATGCGAACCTTAGTTTTAGTGAGACGCTTAGGAGCGTGCGAGTCAAGTATTCTTAGGAAAGTGTTATTAAAATATAACACACTATCATCTAAGGGTAATGTTTTTAGGATGGACCAATTACATGCCTTAAGATCTGCAATGAATTGGTCCGGGACAAGATTCTTACTGTTCCTGACTAGTCTGGGTTGTGTTTGATTTGAAGTAGGACACTTGTGCTTAATAATAAAAGTAATCAGGTGGTCACTAAGGTCGTTGGGAGGGGTCCCTGTAGTATAATTCATTGGGGCCTTGTTTGTAAGTATCCAGTCAAGGATGCTCTCTTTTTGTTGGGCACTGCCCAGTCTAGTGGGAGTTAGAATATTCTGTGAGAAGCCATGTAAGTTAATGGGGAGAGGATTAGGGAGTTCGGAATAGAGGGCCCAGTTTATATTGACATCCCCTAGTATTATCGTTTCTTGGGGATAGTTGGTGGCAAGCCAACTAAGGATTAGTTCTAGGTTTTCAATATTTTTGCCTGGCGGTAGATAAGTCACTATGAGATTAATACTTTTTTTATTATTAAGGCGAATCTTTAGAGCCATTAGTTCGAGGTTGTGGGCTTTTGGGGGTTAGAGTGGGTTCATGGTGATGTTCAGGGAGTTCTTGAACATAACAGCTATTCCCCCACCTTTTCTGGTTATTCGATCACTCCTAAGGATGCTATATCCAGGTGGGATAATTTCTTCATCCTTAGTGCATGGTTTAAGCCATGTTTCTGATAGACACATGATGTCAGGGAAGTGAGTTGCAAGCAAGGCATGTAAGCTGTGAATCTTATTATTAATACTTCTAAGGTTGAGATGGAGGATGAGGAGGGAGCCCACTAGGTTTCTGGTATCTTTCAGTGTTTTGGGGTCTAAGTCAGAGTTGGGACCTGGGTTGGGGTGGATATCACCACATCTTGTGATAGATTTTTTTAAGTAGTCAAGTATTTTTTGGAGTTTGACTAATAATTTTAGGGTATCTTTTGTTGAGGGCACCTTTGGGTGGCTAAGGGTAGGGTGATTTATTTTAGGAATCAGGTTTTTAGCATGGTAGTGAGACGGAGGGACGGGTTTGGAGTGGTTATGATAATGAATGAAGGTGTGATCATTAGAAAGATGGACACCTGTTAGGGTTAGGGTTTCATATCTGGTTAAGAGATAGGAAACAGTAAGGAGTAATAGCATGGAGGGAAGGGTAGAGAGAATCTTTTTGTTCATGGTTTAGAGAGGTTAGTGAGTGAAGTGAGCTAGGGGGTTTCGTAAGAGAAACCAGGGTGTGGGAAGGGTAGGAAGGGAGGTTATCAGGTGGGTGGAGATTAGTTAGACAGAATAGACTAACAAAGAAAGTGAGGGAGGTGAGTGGGTGGGGGTAGCCTAATCAGTGTAGACAAGCTAGAAAAGAGGAGGAGATGAGTCAGAGCACGGGAGGTAGTGATTGGTTGGTGGAAAAGGGGAAGGGCTTAGTGGTCTAATAAATGTAGAGGTAGTGGGGGCGGGTGGGAATAGGGGGCAGGGTGGGGCGCGGAGCGAGCCCGAGCGGAGCGAGGGCGAAGAGGAGCGGGGCCTACACCACAAGGGTGCTCCTGAGTCCTAAAAGGTAACTGATATTGGTATATTTAACTTGTTTAATAACTTTACACTGTTAGTTTCCGTAGACCTTCCTGGGTTTAGTGGTAGGGCTTTTAGGCTGGTGATAATATCCAGTTGCTGCCTAATCCTGCAGGAAACTATGTAACAGAATGCTAGTGCTGAAATTAGGTAATATTTCTTTACCCTTAGTCTCTTTGGCAGCTGTTTAGGTCAGGTTCTTTGGGGGTTGGAGAAGGCAGGTGTGTGCATTCGCACTGGGAGTCCAAGGAGTCAGCGACAATGGCAGGGTTATACGCGTTGTCCGTCTGGCAGGGGGGCTATCTATAGGTAGAATAGAGGAGAGAGATAGAGGGTTTAGCAACAAACAGCAGTATATCCCTTGTATAGTTTGCTAGGTTCAGTAGTCAGCCTTCCTATATGAGGGTGTACACTGTAAGAGTGAAAATAAGCTTAAACCTACTTTAGCTCTTTAGATACACTTGTAGTACAATTAAAATACATTCACAAAGCTTTCCCAGTGTCTAAGTAAACAAACAAGCCCTAAGGTTTAACTGCACCACGAGGCAACTCGCCCGTTGAAGTGAAAGTTCACTGTGAAAGTGAAAAAAGCATAAATCAGCTTAGGCTCTTTACATACAGCTCATGGTACCATTAAAATACATTCGCTAAACTTTCCCAGTTGTTTGGTTGGCACTTTTTGATAACGCTGTTTAAATAAGCAAACAGGCCCTAAGGCTTAACTACATCACACCACGAGGCATCTCGCTCCTCAATTGAGCGTCCGCTTCGGCAATTGTACACTTACTTTAAAAAGTACACAGCAAACGAGCCCTAAGGCGTAGCTACATTACACCACGAGGCATATCGCTCCTCAATTGAGCGTGCGCTTCAGCAATTTTACACTTACTTTAAAAAGTACACAGGACTAGAGTTTCACAGTTCTGCAGAAGGATAGCAGCGTAGTAACAGTGCACTAAATGTGTTAAATTACACTTACATTACAGTTGAGCGTGCACATTCAGCAGTTATACACTTACTTTATAGTTTAAACATGACTCGTGTTTCACAGGTCGGCAGACAGATGGCAGAGTAATACAGTGTACTCGTTGATATAAATTACACGTGCGTTTTCACGCCTGTATTTTTACAGCTTAACTGCAGTACTCAATGCAAGGTAAATACAACAGCTTCCTAAACATCACAGTAGCGACATGTTAGTACTTACATACCCTAAGTCCTATGACCGAGCGGGAGAGCAGCAAGTCCCAGGCTAATCCATGTTTCAAGAGTAATGGCGGAAAAGCCACAGGGGTGTATTATAACCTTTTCTACGTCAGATCTGCCACCACAAGGGTGCTCCTGGGTCCTAAAAGGTAACTGATATTGGTATGTTTAACTTGTTTAATAACTTTACACTGTTAGTTTCCGTAGACCTTCCTGGGTTTAGTGGTAGGGCTTTTAGGCTGGTGATAATATCCAGTTGCTGCCTAATCCTACAGGAAACTATGTAACAGAATGCTAGTGCTGAAATTAGGTAATATTTCTTTACCCTTAGTCTCTTTGGCAGCTGTTTAGGTCAGGTTCTTTGGGGGTTGGAGAAGGCAGGTGTGTGCATTCGCACTGGGAGTCCAAGGAGTCAGCGACAATGGCAGGGTTATACGCGTTGTCCGTCCGAAATGAGTAGTTTATTGGCCATTTTGGGCTAATTTCTATCTCTTTCATTTCCCTGCTATAAAACGCGCATTTGCAAAGTTTGTGTGCTAGTATACAGCTCAGCAAGCTCCTGCCTGGTGCCCTGCAGAGTTCTACAGCAGCAGAGAGACAAAAGAGAGACTTTGGAGTGATTAAGTATCATTTTTTCTGCATTTTCTTGCTGCCTTTAGTTAATTCCACCTAAAACTCTGATTTTCTAGAGTTTCTGTGATTTAAAAAGCTTGTTTCAGCTACATATTGCACTTATTTTACTGCCTGCACTTTAACAAAGTCGTTTTTGTGTTTAAATTACCTGTTTAACTGTTGTAGGCTACACACTCAAGTGTGATAGCCATTTATGTGCATTTAAAGTGTTTTTTTGATTGTATCTGCTTTATTTTCTGAAAAAATATATATCCTTGTTTTTCCAGCTTTCTAAGCTAGTATAGTCCAGTTTTCAGGTTAGTGCTGAATTCAGGGCTGTGTTACAAGTTTCCTTACTTGGATAGAAGGAAGTTTCTCTATTCACTGTGAGAGAGGGAGCTTTGAGCAGCCTATCTGTCCCTGGAAGAGTGGTTTCAGCTCAGAAATTAGTAGTTTATTGGCAATTTTGGGCTAATTTCTATCTCTTTCATTTCCCTGCTATAATACCCACATTTGCATGGTTTTGCATGCCGGGCAGCACTGGTTAGCTAGGGTTTAACTATTCCCAGCTCCACAAAGTCTACTCCTCAATTTTTCCCTTGGAACTAGACAAACTTTCAACTTAAGCACTCAAATCATTCACTTCTCATACTGGCACTTGCTCAAAACTCATAGCAAGCACTAATGAACCTTAGCACTAGACCGCCCTAGACTGTAGAGAAGGACAAGGGTCTCTATTCGACCTTACCAGTTAATCAGTAAAACAGTTCACTGTACCTATCCAGGCATGTCCAAAGGGCAGTTTCAGGTGTACTCTCCGATCCAACTGGAGAATCTGGGCATTTTGAGGCAATGTTACAATTGCCTCATGTACACAGACAACCCTCTCCTCCTTCCACCAAACACTATTACATGCGAGAGATGCAATTATACAGCCAAACTGCAGCCTAAGCTCTCTCAACCCAAGACTGGACCAGGCAGTCAAGAGGAGAAGGGAATTACTTGCATCACACCACCAGTCTCACACAGACCTATGAAACCAGCAATGGCAAATAACACACATAAATACACGAAAACATACTCAGAGGCTCTAAATGAAAATTTGCAAAAGCAACAGAGACCTCCAAAGCAGACATCCAACCAACCTTCACCCCCCCAACACAAACTATGAAACACATACTTCACAAAACCAGTGTGCCACATAACCACAGCCCTTAAGGCAAAAATAACATACCCAACACATTAGTAATAGGTGACTCTATAGTCAGGCACACTGATGTCCCACTCACTAGGCTGAACAAGGAGAAGGTTACTGTTAGCTGCCTGTCGGGTGCCAGGATCCACCACATAACACAAGCACTCAGGTCACTCCAGAACAAGCACAAATATGACTCTGTCATTGTCCATGTTGGTGTGAATGACCTGAGCCGTACCTCCCTGGACTACATGAATAGAGACACGGAGGAGCTCTCTGATCACATAGCCCAGGCTGGTATGACCCTGACCCTGAGTAGCATCCTGCCCTCACTAAGAATGATACCACGGTATAGAGAAAAAATTATCAATTTCAACAATTGGCTAAGCTTCTGGTGTGATTCAAAGGGGATCCAGTGTCTGAGTGCCTGGGATGACATGCTCAACAAGCCATGCTGCTTCGCTAGACACAGCTTGCACCTGTCACCCTTAGGCTTTCGAATACTGGCCAAGGCCCTTGCCACCCCCATAGTGCCTTTTTTAGGCAAGGCTCAAAAGACAAACCCACTGCTGTAAATAGCACAAGTAACAAAAAATCGAGGGTAATGCTACTCAATGCCAGAAGTTTAAACCTCAAAATGCACGCACTCGAGGCACTCCTCAGTATGGAGAAAATCGATATATATGCAGTAACAGAAACCTGGTTTAAGGCTCCAGAGAGCACCCCAGCACTACCAAGCTACAACTCATGCCATACATTTTGGCCACAAAACCTGGACCGAAATACAAAAGGTACGGGAGTATCCATATTCATCAAGGATACCCACACCTCCAGGTTTGTGGCACAGCACGATGCTTCAGAGATCATCCAAGTGCAACTAACAACGGGCAAAACTGCTATTCAAATTATAGCTTGCTACAGATCACCCACCATGTCCCAGGACCCCCACTCCGCATTCCTGGAAACACTGGGAAACATAATGTTCCTACCAGACACCCTGATATTGGATGATTTCAATTACCCAAACATTAACTGGGAGACCTACTCAAGTACAAACTCCCTTGCCCAACATTTCCTAGAATTTATAAACTCAAACGCCCTGGATCAACTGGTCAACACCCCCACCCGAGGTGACAACATATTGGACCTGGTCATCACCAACATGGGCGACTGGTATTCCACACCGGAGGTCAACCCCTTGCTGGTTAGATCTGACCATAAACTAATCACTCTGGATATCCACATTCCACCACCACCTCTGGTCAAAGAAACCACAGTGAAAAACTTTTCAAAAGCAAACTTCACGTTACTTAAGACCGAGGTGGGAAGTTTAAAAGCCCCCATGCTAAAGGATAATGCTGTCCAAGCTGCAAAATCCTTTACTAATGCACTCCACGGGCACCTACAAGAATGCATGGATCGTGCTATCCCAAACAAAACCAAGACACACTCCTCCAAGAAAAGGAAACCAGTCTGGTGGACCCCTACCATAAAAAAGCTATACAATAGAAGGAGGAAACTAGTAGAGAAAAGAGTAAAATCCCAAGAAGGAAAGACATCCCTGATCAGTATCAACAAGAAAGTACATTTTCTCATAAAATCATCCAATTCTAGCTTCGAAAGGAAAATTGCCATAGACTCCAAAGATAACCATAAGGCATTCTTTAGCTATGTCAAGAATCTAAGTGGCAATTCTCAGATCTGCTCGGAGTTAGTGCAGAATAGCACAAAATACACTGAACTGACTGATATAGCCAACATCCTGGCCGACAGGTTCAGTGCAAACTTCACCCCCCTCTCACCCCCAAAAGGGCTCATAACTATACCAGAAGAATGTAGTGCCCCTGAAATCACAGACACCCAGGTTAAAACAGCCCTCTCCAAAGCCAAAAACACAGCATCAATGGGACCGGATGGTGTCCCAGGCGGCGTCCTACATGAGCTCAAAGATGAACTAACCCCTCACCTAAACACACTGTTTAAACTCAGCCTCTCCACAGGCTACATGCCCATAGGGTGCTGGACAGCAACGGTTATTCCACTCCACAAAGGTGGAGCCACAACGGATCCCGGGAACTATCACCCTATAGGCCTGACTAGCTTTGTCTGCAAAGCTATGGTGAGTATCATTATGGATCTCATTAACAGAGACATTGGAAACCTCCAAACACTGGACCCTACCCAGTTCGGCTTTGTTAAGGGCAGATCATGCCTCTTAAACCTGGTGGACTTCTTTGAGACAGTTACCAAGGCTATAGATGAGGGAAAGGTGGTCCACACAGCTTACCTGGACCTCGCAAAGGCCTTTGACACCATTCCCCACTCAGGTATTATAGACAAGCTCACCAGCCTGAACATAAACCCCTACGTCACGAGATGGGTTGCCAACTGGCTCATGGACAGAACCCACATGGTAAGAGTTGCGGGAGCTAGGTCTGACTCTAAACCGGTTACAAGTGGCATTGCCCAGGGTTCAGTCCTAGGAACCCTTCTGTTCGGCATATACTTAGAGGTACAGGCAAGCACAGGGAGACTAGGGCTGACCAAGTTCGCAGATGACTGCAAACTAGGGGCTATAATTGAGTCTCTGGCTGACACAGACATCCTCTAAAAGGGTCTCACTGAGACAGATACCTGCTGTCAAAACCATGGCCTCAAGCTAAATGCCAAAAAGTGCATAGTCATCCCCTTTGGAAAAAACAAGGTACCCACAAACTACCACATAGGTGGTAGCCCCCTAAATACAGAAGAAGTAATAAGGGATCTGAGGACCCAAGTAGATAGTAACCTCTCCTTTGATAATCACATTGCCAAAGTGGTTAGAAAATCCTTCTATGTGGCCCACCTAATCACAAAAGGGTTTTCATCCAGATCGAAAGAGGTCATTGGGCCCCTCTATGCATCATTAATCAGACCCATCATAGAGTACAATGCCCCATTTGGGATGTACCTTACAAGACACCTGCAACAACTGGAAAGATCACAGAAGTAACTCACCAAGAGGATCACTGGCATCAAGCAGATGCCCTATGCAGCTCGACTGAAGAAACTCCAGCTGTACTTTGTTGAATACCGCCTACTCAGAGGTGATCTCTGCCTGACATACAAGGCCATGTCCAACCCAGAATTGATGGACATGATCCACCTAAAAAAAACATATCCTCTCGAGCCACACATTCCAGGGATCTAAACCTCACCACAACAATAAATAGGACATGCTGAAGGGATAGATTCCTGTCCCAGAGACTTCCCATGCTCTGGAACAAGATTCCAATCTACATTAGTTAGAGCTCCTCACTAACCCTCTTCAAGAGAAACCTTGATGAGTGGATGGGAAACAGAAAGTTTACCTCAGGGATCACTTCAATGGCTCTGCTGGACAGAGGCACAGAGAACTAATCTAAGGGGGCGGTGAAAGCCAGCACATTCTGGCTAGGCTTATAAATACCTTCAGGCAGATAGCCTAGCACCTACCTATGAACCTATGAACCTATAAGCCCACAGTTTCACCCCTACCAAATCTGGAAAAGAGGAAAAAGGCAAACTCCGGACACACTCACAAGTTCAATAAAAATCAAGAGATAGTGTTAGAAAGCCCCAAAGGTAGTCATATTTGGCTAAGGTTACAGAGAAAAGAAAAAGAAGAAGATGAATCTGTTGATTTCCTCCCAAATAATTATTTAGAGAGAGATCAGCAGATGTACTTATTGCACTGTGAAAAGGTGTCAGGCCACAGGCTAAGGAGTCTGCAGCTGACTGTTAACTTCTGCCAGAGAGTTGTTCAGCCTAAAGTAGTGTGAGTGAGATAAACAGTTTGAGGAAGTGCTGAATGCAAGTCCCATCGTACAACAATCTGCAGGACCACTACCAGTTAAAGGAGAGCTATACTACTCAGACAAGCTCCTCGTGGTCCTGCAGAGTGGTCCTAGCTACAGAGAACTCAGAAAAGCGACTACTTTCTGGTTTAAGTATCTTTGCTGCTTTTTTACTTGAAATAGCTTCTCTAGCTTACCCTAAACAAGCTTAAACTGTTTTTTAGCTGTTTGCTGCATTATTTTAAAATCTGCACTTAAAGTTACTTTTTAGTTGAATTTGATCGAAAGTTTGTTTGTTTGTTTGTTTAATTTAACTGTTGAGGCTGCCCACTAAAGTGTGCTAGCCTGTGTAACTGATTTATTACTGTTTCTGCATTTTCTGTGTGTTTCTATCTAAAAACAAAAAAATAATAATAATCCTTGTTTTCCCTCCTCTCCTCGACTAGTTTAGACCAGTTTACAGGCATTGCTGTATTCTGGGCTGTGGTGTAGTTCCTGTGTTGTCCATTACCTTACTTGGATAGAAGGAAGTTTCTTTGCTCACCAGAGGAAGTGAGCCTTGAGCAGCCTACCTGTCCCTGTAGGAAGTGACCTCAGCACAAGAGCTGTAGTAATTGGTTGTTTTGGACCATTTCTAGCTCTTTTGAAATTCCCTGTTTAAAATCCACCTCTGGGCGTTTTTATCTGGCTATACTACTCAGACAAGCTCCTCGTGGTCCTGCAGAGTGGTCCTAGCTACAGAGAACTCAGAAAAGTGACTACTTTCTGGATTTAAGTATCTTTGCTGCTTTTTTACTTAAAATAGCTTCTCTAGCTTACCCTAAACAAGTAGTTGTAAAAATGTAAGAGCAATCACCACGTAGGTATCAGTAAAACGCAAAATACAGCTGATCCCAAATAAAGTCCAGTGGCAGTCGTTTAAAAAAGTAGCAACAACTTTTATTCAAGAACATAAAATGAGCGTTTTCGCATAGCCAAGCTATGCTTCTTCAGATATTAATTCAAAGTGAAATATCAGATGCATATATACAGCTTTTTGGCGGGCTCATTAAATCATTAGGTATGTATATTGCAGCTAATCAACTGGGAATTAATAGTCATAGAAACAAAACACAAAACACAATCTAAAAAACACAATTTAGACAGCACTATTTAAGAAATGCGTCGAATAAAACTATTCATGTAAATTGTATATACAATACTAAAATCATGGGTCGTGTCATCGATCATGTCAAAACAGCACTAATAGTTTAAACAGTGACGCCTAAAAATCTTGGAGCCTCAGGTTTTCCTTTTGAATTATCTGCAATATATAAATGTTCACTCTTATCAAACCTAACAGCCGTTACATTCTCCGACCTAACAAAACAAAAATAAAATAAAATAAACCACTACTCACTGGCATGGATTCATCGCTAGTAAGTATTTCATAGACCACACTCGGGTATCCATGGTCAAGTTGTGCTCACAAACAGCACTATAGTGCCACGTATTATACCATTGAAATCCTTCTGGGTCCAAAATCATGGACATATCTGTAAGTCGATTTTATTTTGTATAAAAGATATGTAAGCACTCGTAGCTGTACGGAGGATCGCGTGCTTACGTATGCCTAAAGAGCATCTTGAAGGAAGCAAAGCGATCTTCTGGGTCCTAGTGCCTAAAACTTACAGTTCAAAACGAACATTAAGCCTTGAATAGTGACTATTGATGATGCTACTTAAAACTTCACAATTTCAACAAACAAGGCAGTAGTTCATAGGACATGCCTAGCTAAATACTCCCTCGTCTCTAAATGTTAAAAAACATTATATTAGATAACATCGCTCATAAAAGATGATAAACGATGTATGAGGTATAAAAGTATATATGCATGTACAGAACAACTTAAATAAATATACGCAGGCAAGGCATAGGTTCATACGACATGCTTATCTAAATGCTCCCTATCTCTAAATGTAAAGAAATATTAATAAAATAACATCACTCATAGGTGATGAAAAATGTGTAGGGTATAAAAAATATATATATATATATACAAAACAACCTATATAAAATATAAAGGGTAGTAATAACTAACTCTGCATGTTAGCATGTAAAATACAAAACATCTTTGGATATCAGATGTAGCACTTGCTCATCTAAATATATTAAGTAGCCAAACATGTATTCTATTATTAAGGGTGTATCAAACCAAACCAGACAAGAGACCATATGGCATTGTGCATACTATGAAAGATCAAGATGTGGGCATCAAAACTCAAACCTTCATGGTACACTATAGGTGATTTAAAATGAAAAAAATATATATATAGGAACTATTATGTGAAAATGTTTCCATATGTAGAAAGTCAAGGTAGTGAGTCATAAAACTAAAGAACCACCAAATACCCCTTAAGGAAGAGGGGCTATATTCGTGCTGTGATACTAGCTATATTATCAGTAAATATAGGATACATAATATGTAAGCTTCAATAGTGAAAATGTCAATAAGGTAGAGGGTGCCCTCAGAACATGGCTGAGAAACAAAACAAAACAAAGCTGTGAGGCATATAGAAGTTGAAGCCATCATAGTTAAACAGTTGAATAACCCTGTATATAGAGAAACAAAATAGAAGACACCATTCAGCACATGTCCCTGGGTTTCCTTACATAATTCTATCTACGTTCAAGTAGTATGGGTTTTAGAGGTATGGAACTATTCAGGCCCGGTGGAAGGTGCGCTGCTAACTTTAGTATCCAGTGTAGCTCAGCTTTAGCCAACATATGTTCAGTATTGCCTCCCCTTGCCGTAGGTCTAACGATCTGTAAGACTCTAAAGGTAAAGCAATGGAGAGGATAGTCCTGTATGTGTCTAGCTAACGCATTGGTCACCTCCTGTCTCCTAATTTCATAAAGGTGATTATAGATGCGGTCACGCAGTCTCCTTTTGGTTAAGCCTATGCAAAAGGCTGAGCATGAAGAGCAGGTGGCCAAATAAATAACATTTTTCGTATTGCAATCCGCATAAAATTTAGGTTTAAATATTATGTCCATATTGGGATGTTTAAATTCCTGCCTTTTACTTAGACTATTACACCTAGGGCAATGTAGACATGGATAAGTCCCTTTAGTTGCTATATCACCCAAAAGTAAGCCAGTGGGTTTACCTATATTGGTAATGTGTTGGTCATTACAAAGTTGTTTCTTTAGATTGTCACTGTTTTTGTAGCAGAAACTAGGTGTGGGGCCCACTATGTCTTTGATCTGCTTATTCACAGTGAGGACATTCCAATTTTTTCTGATGATACCTCTAATGCTTTCTACTTCATTTGTATACTTAATGACATATTGTACCTTACTACCATAACGGGTCAGATCCATGGATGCTTTATTCCTAAATGCATGCGGTCTATATGATTTACCAGTGGTGGCAGGATCAACGTCACCAATAATCTCTTGCCTGATTTTTCTAACCATGTTCATATCATAACCCCTTTCCTTAAATAAATGTTCTAATCTAGTGGATTCCTCAGAAAGGTCATTCTTATGTTGACAGAGTCTAGATACCCTGATGAACTGGCTAGTTACTATCCCACAAAATGTGTAAGCTGGATGCATGCTATCTGCAGCTAGCAATGCATTTCTCCAGGCCGTTTTTCTAAATAGTGTGGTAGTAATATCCCCTTCGTCAGTCAACCTTAGTGTGACATCTAGAAAATTTACGTAGTGATGTGAACTATCTACAGTAAATTTCAAAAAGTTGGTGGTAGTATGCAAATGTTCCAGTAGTATTAAAAAGTCTGTACTTGATCCTTCCCAAATTAGGAGTATGTCATCCACAAATCGTTTATAGTATTTAACCTG
This sequence comes from Protopterus annectens, assembly GCF_019279795.1. NCBI lineage: Eukaryota > Metazoa > Chordata > Ceratodontiformes > Protopteridae > Protopterus > Protopterus annectens. The sequence goes on from NC_056738.1 coordinate 358,676,246, forward strand.
TCTAAAGGATGTATGACTGAATAGAAACTGCTTCTCCCACCAATATACTACGAGGTTAGCATATGTATTGGCACAGGGGGTCCCCATAGCTACCCCCCATGCCTGCAGGAAGTACTCATCTCCAAACATAAAGATGTTGTTATTAAGAACTATATCTAACAACTGTGTAACCAGTGTAATTCTATCGCTGGAGAATTGAGTTTCCTTGTGCAATAATTCCCTGATGTATTGAATGCCTACATCATTGGGGATAGAAGTAAAAAGTTTCTCAACATCCATGGTTACAAGTAGGTAACATACCCTAGGCTTCTCCAAATGTACACATTTCAAGGTCTCAAGTAGTTGATAAGTATCCCTAAGTATATTGCTACAACTGTCAACCACTGGGCGTAAAATACTCTCTAAAAAGGTAGATATATGAGCCGTGACCCAACTCTCTCCTGCTACAATGGGTCTCATGGGGATGGGCCATGTCTCCTTGTGAACCTTAGGGAGGCCTTTAAGAATGGGAATAATAGGATCTGTTCGCAACAGGTACTCGTACATCTCTATACTGATCTGTCTGCATAACAGTAGATCATAGATATTGTCATTAACGGTGTTTACAATAGTAGAAACCTGATGTATGGAGATGCGTCTGTAGGTATTATGATCTGATAACAATTCTCTCGTACATCTCTTATATTCCTCTGAATCCATTAGTACTACCCCCCCTCCTTTGTCTGCAGGCTTCACAACCAATTTATCATTACCCTTAAGCCAAGTTAAGGCACAATTTTCATCTCTGTTTAAATTATAGAACTTCCCTTTCCTGTTATGTTTTGAAGAAAACAATGCATATAAGTAATTTTCACACAAATCTAAAAAACATTGTACCATTGGTTGTAATGGAGGTGAAAAAGTACTCTTTTTCTTAAACATATTGGGTAGTTCATTTAAGCTAGTATCACAGTCATTGTTGCCAAATAAAAGCTTAAGACAAACACGTCTACAAAAAAGTCTTAAGTCCAATAATGTGTCCTCTAACGATGCTTTAGCAGCAGGAATAAAGGAAATACCCCTGTTAAGAAGGCTGAATACAGCTGGATCAATAGCAAAGTTAGAAAAATTGAACACCAAAGTCAATACCTTGTCCTTCTGTTGGGCATATTCCGTTCCTCGGAATATTTGCGTTTTCTCGCTCCCCTGCTGCTGGAGCGCCCCCTCCCTTGTGGAGCAAACTTCCGTTGGTAAGGTAAAAAAGGGGGATTCTGGATTTCTTTCACGTTCTTATTTTTGGATATGGCTCCTGTATGGTGATGGCTTTGCAGGGCTTCCTGATTGGGTGGTGGTGTGTCCATGTTGGGGATCTCAATCAGGTCCAAATCACGAACTCTGTTAGAAACAGTTACTGCCTGCACAGTGGGGTGGATATCGAGAGATTGTGGTAATAGATCATTGGCAGCTTCTGAATCAGCTGTGACGTGTGCATGGTTGATTGTATTACGCATGGCACTAGCTTGTTCACCCTGGTGTCTAGGCCACACGAACACTTGGCCATTTTGAAAGTCCGTGTGGTCTCTCTTTAATTTATGTTGCTTAGTTTTACTCAACCTTTCACCAAATGTTTTAACATGTGTTAAAACTACACATAGTTTTTCACTACAATAATCAGAGGAGAAGTTATCAAGTATATTCTGGTAGAGAATGTCAGTTTTATTCCGGAGTTCAGTTTCCAATGGTGAAAAATAGGTCAATAAAAGTCTCACATAATCGAACCCCAAATTGATGTTCAAATCCTGCCATTGTTTTAACAAAGACGGGTGGGAGTCCCCATACGTAGGCATGCAGAACACCCGCATGCCTCTGGGGACTACCTTATAATGCAGGCACGCTTCTAGGTGTAGTCTTTGCCATAAATATCTTTGTAATTGGTAAAGATTATTCTCCAACATTCTCAGTTGGTCATGAAACTCTTGTAAATTTTCTCCAGTATCAGTAGCATTTCTAGAAGTTGGTGCCTCATTCAAATCCAGTGACAATAAAGGGTTAAGATCTTGTGCAAACAGACCTGTCCACAAACGAGACGTGTCCCTCGACCCTGGAGTGGAAGCATTCCCAACGTTCTGACTATCCATCGTGTGCGTAGAGTAGTAAACAAGAAGCAAAAAAAACAACAGTACCAGGAGTACTACTCACAGCTGAAGATGCTCTCACCAAACAAGGAAAAAAAGTAGTTGTAAAAATGTAAGAGCAATCACCACGTAGGTATCAGTAAAACGCAAAATACAGCTGATCCCAAATAAAGTCCAGTGGCAGTCGTTTAAAAAAGTAGCAACAACTTTTATTCAAGAACATAAAATGAGCGCTTTCGCATAGCCAAGCTATGCTTCTTCAGATATTAATTCAAAGTGAAATATCAGATGCATATATACAGCTTTTTGGCGGGCTCATTAAATCATTAGGTATGTATATTGCAGCTAATCAACTGGCAATTAATAGTCATAGAAACAAAACACAAAACACAATCTAAAAAACACAATTTAGACAGCACTATTTAAGAAATGCGTCGAATAAAACTATTCATGTAAATTGTATATACAATACTAAAATCATGGGTCGTGTCATCGATCATGTCAAAGCAGCACTAATAGTTTAAACAGTGACGCCTAAAAATCTTGGAGCCTCAGGTTTTCCTTTTGAATTATCTGCAATATATAAATGTTCACTCTTATAAATTTTATGCGGATTGCAATACGAAAAATGTTATTTATTTGGCCACCTGCTCTTCATGCTCAGCCTTTTACATAGGCTTAACCAAAAGGAGACTGCGTGACCGCATCTATAATCACCTTTATGAAATTAGGAGACAGGAGGTGACCAATGCGTTAGCTAGACACATACAGGACTATCCTCTCCATTGCTTTACCTTTAGAGTCTTACAGATCGTTAGACCTACGGCAAGGGGAGGCAATACTGAACATATGTTGGCTAAAGCTGAGCTACACTGGATACTAAAGTTAGCAGCGCACCTTCCACCGGGCCTGAATAGTTCCATACCTCTAAAACCCATACTACTTGAACGTAGATAGAATTATGTAAGGAAACCCAGGGACATGTGCTGAATGGTGTCTTCTATTTTGTTTCTCTATATACAGGGTTATTCAACTGTTTAACTATGATGGCTTCAACTTCTATATGCCTCACAGCTTTGTTTTGTTTTGTTTCTCAGCCATGTTCTGAGGGCACCCTCTACCTTATTGACATTTTCACTATTGAAGCTTACATATTATGTATCCTATATTTACTGATAATATAGCTAGTATCACAGCACGAATATAGCCCCTCTTCCTTAAGGGGTATTTAGTGGGTCTTTAGCTTTATGATTCAGTACCTTGATTTCCTACATATGGAAACTTTTTCACATGATGGTTCCCATACATATTTTTTATTATAAGTCATTTACAGTGTACCATGAAGGCTTGAGTTTTGATGCCCACATCTTGATCTTTCATAGTATGCACAATGCCATATGGTCTCTTGTCTGGTTTGGTTTGATACACCCTTAATAATAGAATACATGTTTGGCTACTTAATATATTTAGATGAGCAAGTGCTACATCTGATATCCAAAGATGTTTTGTATTTTACATGCTAACATGCAGAGTTAGTTATTACTACCCTTTATATTTTATATAGGTTGTTTTGTATATATATATATATATTTTTTATACCCTACACATTTTTCATCACCTATGAGTGATGTTATTTTATTAATATTTCTTTACATTTAGAGATAGGGAGCATTTAGATAAGCATGTCGTATGAACCTATGCCTTGCCTGCGTATATTTATTTAAGTTGTTCTGTACATGCATATATACTTTTATACCTCATACATCGTTTATCATCTTTTATGAGCGATGTTATCTAATATAATGTTTTTTAACATTTAGAGACGAGGGAGTATTTAGCTAGGCATGTCCTATGAACTACTGCCTTGTTTGTTGAAATTGTGAAGTTTTAAGTAGCATCATCAATAGTCACTATTCAAGGCTTAATGTTCGTTTTGAACTGTAAGTTTTAGGCACTAGGACCCAGAAGATCGCTTTGCTTCCTTCAAGATGCTCTTTAGGCATACGTAAGCACGCGATCCTCCGTACAGCTACGAGTGCTTACATATCTTTTATACAAAATAAAATCGACTTACAGATATGTCCATGATTTTGGACCCAGAAGGATTTCAATGGTGTAATAATACGTGGCACTATAGTGCTGTTTGTGAGCACAACTTGACCATGGATACCCGAGTGTGGTCTATGAAATACTTACTAGCGATGAATCCATGCCAGTGAGTAGTGGTTTATTTTATTTTATTTTTGTTTTGTTAGGTCGGAGAATGTAACGGCTGTTAGGTTTGATAAGAGTGAACATTTATATATTGCAGATAATTCAAAAGGAAAACCTGAGGCTCCAAGATTTTTAGGCGTCACTGTTTAAACTATTAGTGCTGTTTTGACATGATCGATGACACGACCCATGATTTTAGTATTGTATATACAATTTACATGAATAGTTTTATTCGACGCATTTCTTAAATAGTGCTGTCTAAATTGTGTTTTTTAGATTGTGTTTTGTGTTTTGTTTCTATGACTATTAATTGCCAGTTGATTAGCTGCAATATACATACCTAATGATTTAATGAGCCCGCCAAAAAGCTGTATATATGCATCTGATATTTCACTTTGAATTAATATCTGAAGAAGCATAGCTTGGCTATGCGAAAGCGCTCATTTTATGTTCTTGAATAAAAGTTGTTGCTACTTTTTTAAACGACTGCCACTGGACTTTATTTGGGATCAGCTGTATTTTGCGTTTTACTGATACCTACGTGGTGATTGCTCTTACATTTTTACAACTACTTTTTTTCCTTGTTTGGTGAGAGCATCTTCAGCTGTGAGTAGTACTCCTGGTACTGTTGTTACCCTAAACAAGCTTAAACTGTTTTTTTAGCTGTTTGCTGCATTATTTTAAAATCTGCACTTAAAGTTACTTTTTAGTCGAATTTGATCGAAAGTTTGTTTGTTTAATTTAACTGTTGAGGCTGCCCACTAAAGTGTGCTAGCCCGTGTAACTGATTTATTACTGTTTCTGCATTTTCTGTGTGTTTCTATCTAAAAACAAAAAAAACAAAAAAATAATCCTTGTTTTCCCGCCTCTCTTCGACTAGTTTAGACCAGTTTACATGCATTGCTGTATTCTGAGCTGTGGTGTAGTTCCTGTGTTGTCCATTACCTTACTTGGATAGAAGGAAGTTTCTTTGCTCACCAGTGGGAGTGGGGAGCCTTGAGCAGCCTAGCTGTCCCTGTAGGAAGTGACCTCAGCACAAGAGCTGTAGTAATTGGTTGTTTTGGACCATTTCTAGCTCTTTTGAAATTCCCTGTTTAAAATCCACCTCTGGGCATTTTTATCTGGCTATACTACTCAGACAAGCTCCTCGTGGTCCTGCAGAGTGGTCCTAGCTACAGAGAACTCAGTAAAGTGACTACTTTCTGGATTTAAGTATCTTTGCTGCTTTTTTACTTGAAATAGCTTCTCTAGCTTACCCTAAACAAGCTTAACCTGTTTTTTTAGCTGTTTGCTGCATTATTTTAAAATCTGCACTTAAAGTTAATTTTTAGTCGAATTTGATCGAAAGTTTGTTTATTTGTTTGTTTAATTAAACTGTTGAGGCTGCCCACTAAAGTGTGCTAGCCTGTGTAACTGATTTATTACTGTTTCTGCATTTTCTGTGTGTTTCTATCTAAAAACAAAAAAAAAACAAAAAAATAATCCTTGTTATCCCGCCTCTCCTCGACTAAGTTTAGACCAGTTTACAGTCATTGCTGTATTCTGAGCTGTGGTGTAGTTCCTGTGTTGTCCATTACCTTACTTGGATAGAAGGAAGTTGCTTTGCTCACCAGTGGGAGTGGGGAGCCTTGAGCAGCCTACTTGTCCCTGTAGGAAGTGACCTCAGCACAAGAGCTGTAGTAATTGGTTGTTTTGGACCATTTCTAGCTCTTTTGAAATTCCCTGTTTAAAATCCACCTCTGGGCATTTTTTTCTGGCTATACTACTCAGACAAGCTCCTCGTGGTTCTGCAGAGTGGTCCTAGCTACAGAGAACTCAGAAAAGCAACTACTTTCTGGATTTAAGTATCTTTGCTGCTTTTTTACTTGAAATAGCTTCTCTAGCTTACCCTAAACAAGCTTAAACTGTTTTCTTAGCTGTTTGCTGCATTATTTTAAAATCTGCACTTAAAGTTACTTTTTAGTCGAATTTGATCGAAAGTTTGTTTGTTTGTTTAATTTAACTGTTGAGGCTGCCCACTAAAGTGTGCTAGCCTGTGTAACTGATTTATTACTGTTTCTGCATTTTCTGGGTGTTTCTATCTAAAAACAAAAAAAAACAAAAAAATAATCCTTGTTTTCCCGCCTCTCCTCGACTAGTTTAGACCAGTTTACAGGCATTGCTGTATTCTGGGCTGTGGTGTAGTTCCTGTGTTGTCCATTACCTTACTTGGATAGAAGGAAGTTCTAGCTACAGAGAACTCAGAAAAGCGACTACTTTCTGGATTTAAGTATCTTTGCTGCTTTTTTACTTGAAATAGCTTCTCTAGCTTACCCTAAACAAACTTAAACTGTTTTTTTTAGCTGTTTGCTGCATTATTTTAAAATCTGCACTTAAAGTTACTTTTTAGTCAAATTTGATTGAAAGTTTGTTTGTTTAATTTAACTGTTGAGGCTGCCCACTAAAGTGTGCTAGCCTGTGTAACAGATTTATTACTGTTTCTGCATTTTCTGTGTGTTTCTATCTAAAAACAAAAAAAACAAAAAAATAATCCTTGTTTTCCCGCCTCTCCTCGTCTAGTTTAGACCAGTTTACAGGCATTGCTGTATTCTGGACTGTGGTGTAGTTCCTGTGTTGTCCATTACCTTACTTGGATAGAAGGAAGTTTCTTTGCTCACCAGTGGGAGTGGGGAGCCTTGAGCAGCCTACCTGTCCCTGTAGGAAGTGACCTCAGCACAAGAGCTGTAGTAATTGGTTGTTTTGGACCATTTCTAGCTCTTTTGAAATTCCCTGTTTAAAATCTGCCTCTGGGCATTTTTTTCTGGCTATACTACTCAGACAAGCTCCTCGTCATTCTGCAGAGTGGTCCTAGCTACAGAGAACTCAGTAAAGCGACTACTTCCTGGATTTAAGTATCTTTGCTGCTTTTTTACTTGAAATAGCTTCTCTAGCTTACCATAAACAAGCTTAAACTGTTTTTTTAGCTGTTTGCTGCATTATTTTAAAATCTGCACTTAAAGTTACTTTTTAGTCGAATTTGATCGAAAGTTTGTTTGTTTGTTTGTTTGTTTAATTTAACTGTTGAGGCTGCCCACTAAAGTGTGCTAGCCTGTGTAACTGATTTATTACCGTTTCTGCATTTTCTGTGTGTTTCTGTCTAAAAACAAAAAAAAACAAAAAAATAATCCTTGTTTTCCCGCCTCTCCTCGACTAAGTTTAGACCAGTTTACAGGCATTGCTATATTCTGGGCTGTGGTGTAGTTCCTGTGTTGTCCATTACCTTACTTGGATAGAAGGAAGTTTCTTTGCTCACCAGTGGGAGTGGGGAGCCTTGAGCAGCCTACCTGTCCCTGTAGGAAGTGACCTCAGCGCAAGAGCTGTAGTAATTGGTTGTTTTGGACCATTTCTAGCTCTTTTGAAATTCCCTGTTTAAAATCCACCTCTGGGCGTTTTTTTCTGGCTATACTACTCAGACAAGCTCCTTGTGGTCCTGCAGAGTGGTCCTAGCTACAGAGAACTCAGAAAAGTGACTATTTTCTGAATTTAAGTATCTTTGCTGCTTTTTTACTTGAAATAGCTTCTCTAGCTTACCCTAAACAAGCTTAAACTGTTTTTTAGCTGTTTGCTGCATTATTTTAAAATCTGCACTTAAAGTTACTTTTTAGTTGAATTTGATCGAAAGTTTGTTTGTTTGTTTGTTTGTTTAATTTAACTGTTGAGGCTGCCCACTAAAGTGTGCTAGCCTGTGTAACTGATTTATTACTGTTTCTGCATTTTCTGTGCGTTTCTATCTAAAAACAAAAAAAAAAAAAAAATAATCCTTGTTTTCCCGCCTCTCCTCGACTAGTTTAGACCAGTTTACAGGCATTGCTGTATTCTTGGCTGTGGTGTAGTTCCTGTGTTGTCCATTACCTTACTTGGATAGAAGGAAGTTTCTTTGCTCAACAGTGGAAGTGGGGAGCCTTGAGCAGCCTACCTGTCCCTGTAGGAAGTGACCTTAGCACAAGAGCTGTAGTAATTGGTTGTTTTGGACCATTTCTAGCTCTTTTGAAATTCCCTGTTTAAAATCCGCCTCTGGGTGTTTTTTTCTGGCTATACTACTCAGACAAGCTCCTCGTGGTCCTGCAGAGTGGTCCTAGCTACAGAGAACTCAGAAAAGAGACTACTTTCTGGATTTAAGTATCTTTGCTGCTTTTTTACTTGAAATAGCTTCTCTAGCTTACCCTAAACAACGAGCTTAAACTGTTTTTTTAGCTGTTTGCTGCATTATTGTAAAATCTGCACTTAAAGTTACTTTTTAGTCGAATTTGATCGAAAGTTTGTTTGTATGTTTAATTTAACTGTTGAGGCTGCCCACTAAAGTGTGCTAGCCTGTGTAACTGATTTATTACTGTTTCTGCATTTTCTGCGTGTTTCTATCTAAAAATAAAAAAAAAACAAAAAAAGAATCCTTGTTTTCCCGCCTCTCCTCAACTAGTTTAGACCAATTTACAGGCATTGCTGTATTCTGGGCTGTGGTGTAGTTCCTGTGTTGTCCATTACCTTACTTGGATAGAAGGAAGTTTCTTTGCTCACCAGTGGGAGTGGGGAGCCTTGAGCAGCCTACCTGTCCCTGTAGGAAGTGACCTCAGCACAAGAGCTGTAGTAATTGGTTGTTTTGGACCATTTCTATCTCTTCTGAAATTCCCTTTTTAAAACCCGCGTTTGTACGGCTTTGCGCGGTTGTGCGCATAGCGCAGTGCCGGTTAAACAAGGTTAAACTTCTTCTGGCTCCGCCAAGTCTGCTCTTCAAATTTTCCCTTAAGGAAGCTCTACTCTTAGTATAATCAGACTACTCGCTATATTATAAGCCTAGCACTTGTTCTCAAAACTTCTCTACTAAGTAAGCACTCTCGTACTAAGTAAGCACTACATCCACCTACCACCCCTGTGAATATCCACTTCCCTTAAAGGCACAGCACTCCCTTATACTATTCTAGAATGTCGAGTGGTAGATTACTGGCATCCTCCCCAGTTCAGCTGGTTAATCTGGGTATCTTGAGACAATGCTACAATTGTCTCATGCACACAGACAACCCTCTCCTCCTCCCAACAAACACAAATACATGTGAGAGATGCAACTATATAGCCAAACTGGAGGCTGAACTCTCTCAACTCAGGGCTGGCATGACCAGACAGGAGGAGATGGTAACCACACACACAACAAACCCAGTCCCACATAGACCTACCACAACTGCAAACCAAACACATAAAAACACAAAGACATACTCGGAGGCTCTAATAAAAAACTTACCAAAACAACAGAGGCTCCCAAAGCAGACATCCAAAAATCAACCACCTCAAAACAAAACACATGCAACACATACTTCAATAAATCAGTGTGTCAATCAATCACAGCCCTTAAGGCCAAACACCATGCCTGACACACTAGTAATAGGTGACTCTATAGTCAGACACACTGATGTCCCGCTTACCAGGCTGAACAAGGAGAGGGTGACTGTGAGCTGCCTATCGGGAGCTAGGATCTGCCACATAACACACGCACTCAGGTCACTCCAAAGCAAGTACAAATATGACTCCGTCATTGTCCATGCTGGCGTGAATGACCTGAGACGTACCTCCCTGGACTACATGAAAAGAGACATAGAGGAGCTCTCTGATTATGTAGCCCAGGCTAGTATGACCCTGACCCTAAGCAGCATCTTGCCCTCACCAAGAATGATGCCACAATACAAAGACAAGATGATCAGCTTTAATAATTGGCTCAAGTACTGGTGTCATTCTAAGGGGATCCAATGTCTGTCTGCCTGGGATGACATGTTGGACAAGCCACTCTGCTTCACAAGGGATGGCTTGCACCTGTCACCACTGGGCTTCCAGATATTGGCTAAGGCTCTTGCCACCCCCATAGTGCCTTTTTTAGGCAAGGCTCAAAAGACAAACCCACCTCCTTAGAAAACAAAAATGGAAAAAAACTAAGGGTAATGCTGCTCAATGCCAGAAGTCTAAATCTCAAGATGCAGGCACTCGATGCACTCCTCAGTATGGAGAACATTGACGTCTGTGCAGTAACTGAAACCTGGTTCAAGGCTTCTGAGAGCACCCCAGCGCTACCAGGCTATACCTCGTATCATGCTTTTCGGCCCCAAAACCCGGGCCGAACCACAAAGGGAGGGGGAGTGTCCATATTTATCTAGGACACCCACACCTCCAGGTTAGTAGCAACACATGAAGCATCAGAGACCATACAGGTGCCACTAACCATAGGCAAAATGGCTATACAACTGGTAGCATGTTACAGACCACCCTCCCAATCTCAGGAACCCCACTCAGCCTTCCTGAAGACGTTGGAGGATATGAATGTATCACAAAATACCATCATACTGGGAGACTTCAACTACCCAAACATAGATTGGGTACATTATTCTAGCCCTAACACCCTAGCCCAAAGGTTCCTGGAATTCATAAATTCAAATGCACTGGAACAACTAGTCACCTCTCCATCTAGGGGAGATAATATACTAGACCTGATCATCACAAACATGGGGACAAAATGCTCCACACCGGAGGTATACCCCTCACTAGTGAGATCTGACCACAAACTAATCACCCTGGATATACATATCCCACCTCCACCCCCAGCACAAAAGACCACAGTGAAAAACTTCTCAAAAGCAGACTTCACTCTTCTTAAGACTGAGATGGTATCCTTTAAGCCCACTGGGCTAGTGGATACCACATCCCACAATGCCAAATCCTTCACAAATGCTTTCTATGGACATCTCCAAGAATGCATGGATCATGCAATCCCAAATAAATCCAAGTCCCTCTCCACCAAAGGCAAGTGTCCTGTCTGGTGGACCTCAGCCATTAACAAATTGCATAACAAAAGAAGAAAGCTACTGCATGACAGAGCAAAATCCCATAAAGGGAAGACATCTCTGATCAACACTAGCAGAAAACTACATTCTCTCATAAAAACATCCAAGGCCAACTTTGAGAGAAAAATCGCTAAGGACACTAAAGATACCCACAAAGCCTTTTTCAGCTATGTTAGAAACCTGGGCAGAAACCCTCAGATATGCTCAGAGTTAGTTCACAACAACAAAAAATACACTGAACCCACAGATATTGCCAACATTCTGGCTGACAGGTTCAGTGCAAATTTCTCCCCTCCCTCACCCCCAAAAGAAGAAATACTTATCCCAGCTGAATGTAATCTCCCTGTCATCTCAGATGTCCAAGTGAGAACCGGCCTCAACAAAGCTAAAAACACAGCATCAATGGGACCTGACGGTATCCCGGGTTGCGTGCTACGTGAACTCCAAGCGGAGCTAAACCCGCACATAAAAATGCTATTTAACCTTAGCCTTACTACAGGATATGTACCTGAACACTGGCGTACAGCAACAGTGGTCCCACTCCACAAAGGGTGTACCTCTACAGACCCTGGGAACTACCGCCCCATAAGCTTAATCAGCCTGGTCTGCAAAGCTATGGAAAGAATCATTATGGAACTCATAAACAGAGACATTCGGAACCTACAGACACTTGACCCCACCCAGTTCGGCTTTGTAAAGGGCAGATCCTGCCTTTTGAACCTGGTTGACTTTTTTGAAACAGTCACTAGAGCCATTGATGAGGGCAAAGCAGTCCATACAGCCTACCTGGACTTGGCTAAGGCCTTCGACACAATACTCCACTCAGGCATCATAGATAAGCTCAACAGCTTAAACGTAAACCCTTATGTCACTAGATGGGTTGCAAACTGGCTAAAGGACAGAACCCATAAAGTTAAAATCGCTGGAGCAATGTCAGACTCAAAGCCAGTCACAAGTGGTGTCCCACAGGGATCTGTCCTGGGACCCCTCTTGTTCGACATTTATTTCTCAGATGTTAAAGCAAACATGGGAGGGTTGTGGCTGACAAAGTTCGCAGATGACTGCAAACTAGGCGCCATAGTCAATACACCAGCGGACACATACATCCTACAAAAAGGCCTCACAGAAACGGACGACTGGTGCCGGAGTCATGGCTTTAAACTAAATGCCAAAAAATGTATAGTCATCCCCTTTGGGAAAAACAAGTCGACAGCAACCTCTCATTTGACACCCACATTGCCAAAGTGGTTAGAAAAACATTCTACCTTGCACACCTTATCATGAAGGGATTCACATCCAGATCCAGGGATGTCATTGTACCCCTATACTCCTCCCTCATCAGACCCATGATTGAGTACAATGCCCCATTTGGTATGTACCTCACCCGGCATTTGCAACAGCTGGAGAGACCACAAAAGTACCTCACCAAGAGAATCAAGGGTCTCCAACATATGTCTTATTCTGCCAGACTAAAGAAACTCCAGCTCTATTCAGCAGCATACCGCCTGCTCAGAGGTGATCTCTGCCTGACGTACAAGGCCATGTCCAATCAGGAACTGATGGACATGCTCCACCTCAAAAAATCCAAATCAATCAGGACCACGAGAGCTAAAGACTTAAACCTCGGCACAAGTATGAATAGGACATGCTGGAGGGATAGATTCATAACCCAGAGGCTTCCCATGCCCTGGAACAAGATCCCAGTTCATGTTAGGCAGAGCCCCTCACTGACTCTCTTCAAGAGAAATCTTGATGAGTGGATGGGAGATTGTAAGTTTACCCCAGGGGTCACATCTGTGTCACTACTAGACAGGGGCACAGTAAACTAATTCTATTATATAAGGGGACCTTCACTGTGTCACTACTAGACAGAGGCACATTATTCTAAATCTATTCTGTGCATTTTTTGGGGTTCCGAAAGCCACATCACTATGGCTAGGCTTACAAATGCCCCAGGGCAGATAGCCTAGTACTGAACTATGAAACTATTTCAGGTTGTAATGGCTTCCCTTACCCTGAAAGTCTTAGAAAGCACACACACATATATATATATATATATATATATATATATATATATATATATATAATATGTATGTATATATGTATATGTGTATATATATATATATATATATATATATATATATATATATATATATGTGTGTGTGTGTATATATATATATATATATATATATGCATAGGTATAAAGCTGATTTAAGCGGGAAGTTAATGACAGACTAATGAATATAAGGTGAAACTTATTCTGTAATCTCTATCACTGAAATTTATTTTTAGTATTAGGTCCCCTGACCTATGGTTAGTGCCTCCTGTGGTACATTCCACACATAGGCTCTTAACTCGAGTTAGACCAGACACCATTTTACAAGCCAGTCTGTGGTTACCTAAAAGTAATCTATGAGATGCACAACATAATGACACTTCCTGAAGCGTTTTTGAACAGCCTCCTTTCTATCCTGATAAATTTTCTAGTAAGAAACCATTGTACCTTTTCAAGATGTTTTAGGTGGTTTGTTCAAAGTTTACAAAACATGTCACTGTATTCTTTATTGGATTAGATTATATTAGATTAGATTATATCACATTAGTGTAAAATGTTAAAGTGATTTCCACTGAGTGACTATTCATCTTGTTTAAAATTAGATGGGCTACAAAACATGGCCGCTGTTAAAGAGGTCTTTCATGGACCAGTTGGACTTAACTAAATATCAATAACAATAAGCAAATAAATAATTATTGGCAAAGTTTGAACTGAACTTGAAGGCATATACATGCAGAGACACTAAGTGGTTTTACTGGAAATAAAGCTTTTTCAAGCTTTAAGATTTATTTTTGGTATCCTGTGTGAAAAGTTTTAATTGTTTTTTATTACTGCCCTCAGGTTTTTAATTATTGTATTTTTTTATGAGGTGACCATTTATTTTGTAGTCATAATTTGTGTCTTTTTTTGCCAAATCTCATAATGGTTGTTGTTGTTGTGTCTTTCGGCTTATGCCGGTTAGGGGTCGCCACAGTGGAACTCCGGTCCGCTAATGTTTGGTAGTGGATTTTTACGTGCTGAGTTACCAGCCCTGATGCACAACCTTCAATGAAGGCGTGCTCATACACACATGCCTCCACACAGAAGACGCTCTAGCTGAGAATTGAACGGGACAACGTCTTGTTGTGAGGCAACAACGCTACCGCAGCACCACTACCGCAGACATCATAATGGTATATTTACTAATATTAAATGTGAAGTCATTATGATTGAAGCAGGTATGCATTTTTGTAAACCATCTTGGAGAAGATTATCTTTTAGTGCTGTAATTATTTCATCCATTTTGCAGTCAGCTGGATATCTGGTTATCCAAAGGCCATTTCCCACTATTATATCTGAAAAGAATAGTACCACCCAAAAAAAGGGGGCTCCAGTCATACCTCTCAATGAATCAGGGAAAAATATCAACAGACTCAGGGACAATCAGGACACTTTTAAATGTTAGTACTATTAACTTTAGACATTAACAGAATAATAGAATTTGAATTGATATACACTTTCTGAAGTAAAAAAAAAATAACTCCAATTATTGTCATTATTTAAGTGTAAGTCACCAAGTTTTCTCCTAAAGTCACCAGTTTTAGGAGGAATTATGAGGGACAGACCTAAAATTTGAGTCAAAAGCAGAGACTTCCCTAAAAATAAGGGACAGTTGAGAGGTACGGTTCCAATGCAAAGCTCTGGAGGATATCAGTGATGTCAGCGCTTTCAGTTTAATGCCTTGTTTGTTTGTTTGTTTATTTTGTTTAACATTTGTTGACCGGGAAAGTCCGACTAGGTTCCACAGATCCTGTTTTCAGCGGAGGCCCGGGGAGAAATGCTCTTAGAACTTGTCATTTCTGTTACTTCAGTTGTTGTATACTAATGGCTGGATGGCTGGATGGATGGATGAATGGATGGATGGATGAATGACTTTTTGGTGATGTACACCCAGTGCCTTTGTCATGGTTACTAGTCACCACCAAAAGCAGTCGCAGCTGTGGCACCTTCATATGTATATACATACACACAGAAAATACAGTACTTTCATGCATCTGCAACTAAATGCAGTAACAGTGAAATGCTCTACACCCAGAAACATACACAGATACACTGTACTTTCATGCTTCTGCAGAGAAATACAGGAACAGTGAGATACTCTGCACAAGCAAACAAGAAGCAGCAACAGTGGGGAAATATCATTTACATGTGGTTAGTGTCCTTCCTCACATCTGACCCCATCATATCATATACTCATTTTAACACCATCAGAAAAAATACAGTCCTCAGTTGTGTTGAGAAAACCCAGTCCCGCTGAGTATGAATTGCAGTCTCAGGTTAGAGTGGAATAGTAAAAACAAAGTGAACGATCCTTGGTCATTTTCAATCTAAATATAAATAGGTGCATGAACTGTAAGATTATTTGCACAAATATGCAACATATGCTAATGCCTCAGTTGACTTAATATGGACTGTAGCCGTGGGGAGCATTGTGTAACAAACACATCCTAATACTAATAAAAAAATAAATCAATAAATAAATAACTGAATAAATAAATCCTAATCCTAATAGAAAGAACTTTAGTTTTTATTCATGTGCTGTGCTGTGCTGTTAAGGAACAATATGTGCATATAGATCTGACTGGTAAAACAGGATAAAGTAATTAATTTGTAATCTTAGCTTTTGCTCTTGTAGTGTCTACATCCTAGCAAATCAACTATGTATATCAGTGGACTCAACATTTCCATGATCTCCTACCACACACTGCATACAGCACTTTCAGAAGGGCGCCCCTTTAGTGATCATCCCTCTATAAGAAAGAAGTAAAAGAACAGACAAAGATTGCATTGTGTGTTTTGTGCAGAGGCTTCATCTGTCCCCACCATGTCTCTATACCATCATACACTCTACAATCAGATAGGCATCCTTCTCTATTGTAAAACTATTCCACTGTTCTGCCAAAACCTTATAGTGTCACATGATGGGCAGTGAGTTATTCAGAAATGTATCTGTCACTTTCAGCTGACTATATACGCAGCCATGGAAAACCATAATATGCACTTAACTGTCATTCTCTGACATATAGTGCATCAACTACAATGTAAAATATCGCATGCAAAATATTCCAAGCTTTCATGACACCTACTGGCACCATTCTAAATGTACCAGACTCTGTCACACAGTAGATGATAAAATTATTGCAAAGATATCACCAGCACACACAGCTACTTACCACACGTATTGTTCATCCATTATTTAATGTCTCTTGGACTCCACTGTTGGTCCAGCACTGCATACAGAATCATTGGAAGACATGATTCCCTGGTTTGTAGTATTCCATTCCCAGTCCCATGTTCTGCTCTGTTAAGATCTGCTGTAAGGAATCCATTTACATTCTTAGAACCTTCTGCATGACGCAGTGTAGCTAACATCATGTAAAACCTTCACAAGACTTACAGTGCATTCCATCCCTTCCACTATGATACAAATTTCTACTTTGAATAATTTAAAATGACCTTAAAACCTTACTCAGATCAAGCAATAACTTACATGTTGTTTTTAGTACTAAAGACAACATTGTATTACCTCCTAAAGCAACCTTCTGATACTTCTACGTCTATGCAGTGATCCTTCCTAATCCTCTCTCCCTTCCTTGTTAAACCCCTTCTACCATACAGATGCAAACATTGACACACAAATAAACAAGGCCTACACTTTGAACTACTTGTTTACTAAAACTACTTGGATTTTGCTATTTCAAACAATCTAAACTCATTCTCTTGATGACATGTAATACTATATTTTAAAACTGCATATGAATATGCATATAAATATGCATCTCAACTCCTTTCCTTCACTCATACCTCTCAACTTCTTCGTACAATAAATCAGGACAAAGCCAAAATAATGGGGGGACCAATATCCAAAAATAGGGGCAAGTTTTAAATATTGCTCTTATAAACTTAGAAATTTGCTAAAATAAAAGATTTTGTGTTAGCATGCATTTCTTTGTGGCTATGGAGTCTGAAACTCAATGTTTGTCATTATTTAGTGACTTCAGTATTCAATGATTTGCCAGAAAACCACACATTTTCTGTGGAACAGAAGAAAAATATGAAACAAAAATCTGAACATTCTGCAAAAATCTGGACAGCTTGGTGGCATGCCTTCACTGCCATACCACATTTCATTTATGGGAAACATTGCAAACATTCTGTCATATCTCTAAATGTATCTATTGGCAGATATGGAAACCTATCAATATTCTAATTACTTATAACTATTTCTCATGATTTACTTCATGCATAAATCTGATTGTACATTTATGCCCATGATTTACAAGTATCTGTATAGTTCAAAAGTACTCTATTCATGTAAATTATGTGGTGTCATGGGTTATGTTCTATCAGACCTTCCTGTCAAAAATGCAAATAAGCAAGCAAGCATGCCAACAAACTAACAAATAAACAAGCTAGTAAGTAAATAAATTCATGTATTTTAAGACATAATATCTTTTTATAAGAAATGATGGAGTCATTGATCTGAATGTTTTCATGTCCTCTTAAATACTGTCTTGGAGAATTATCCAAAATTTGTCTTGTGCTGAATCTGGTGACCAAACCTTACCTGTCAAAGGAGATACTGTAATCATGAAGGTGGTTTTCCCAGACTGAGGCTTCTCCACTTTACTTTGGAAAACAAAGACTGTCCTGCAATAATCTTCAGAGATGTGAGCGTTTTCCTTTCCTGATCTTTTGAACCTATAATAATAACCTAAAGTTCTGGGGGGGGGGGTGATCTAGGCCCCATTTATTTCTAGTATTCAAACCCTATAACAGTAAATGGCAGGGATCTATGGTGTTCTAGCATACACTGATATGCCAGCAGGATATGGCTCTGTCTGATTCACTGATCCTTGTAACTATAAAAGGCTTACATCTTTGAGCTATAGTCTCTTCTGATATATCTGATCTCTTTAACAGTAAATGACACAGATACTTGAAAGACCACTGTTCTATCCCCTTACCCGATACCCTGATTCTGTAATTCAACATATGTCCACATCTGTGGAATTTAAACAGAACCATCTGAGTGTACTTACTTAAACCACCCACCCTTCACAAAACTGAAATGATGACTGGCAAAGCCATCTTGGCTGGCTGTGGCTCATTTCTGTATTAGTATTTGGATTGCTGTAATAATGGTGATGGACAAGTTGACAGACGAGATCAGACAGGAGTCCCCATGGACTATGATGTTTGCAGATGACATTGTGATCTGTAGTGGGAGTAGGGAACAGG
The DNA here is from genome assembly GCF_019279795.1 of Protopterus annectens. Taxonomy (NCBI): domain Eukaryota; kingdom Metazoa; phylum Chordata; order Ceratodontiformes; family Protopteridae; genus Protopterus; species Protopterus annectens. Next base: position 358,694,770 of record NC_056738.1, read on the forward strand.
TGGAGGAGACCCTGGAGAGATGGAGATATGCTCTAGAGAGAAGAGGAATGAAGGTCAGCAGGACTAAGACAGAATATACGTGTGTGAATGAGAGGGAGGATAGAAGAATGGTGAGGATGCAAGGAGTGGAGGTGGCGAAGGTGGATGAGTTTAAATACTTGGGATCAATAGTTCAGAGTAACGGTGAGAGTGGAAGAGAGGTGAAGAAGAGAGTACAGGCATGATGGAGTGGGTGGAGAAGAGTGTCAGGAGTGATTTGTGACAGACGAGTACCTGTAAGAGTGAAAGGAAAGGTCTATAAGAGGGTAGTGAGACCAGCTATGTTATATGGGTTGGAGACGGTGGCATTGACAAAAAGGCAGGAGTTTGACCTGGATGTGGTAGAGTTAAAGATGTTAAGATTTGCATTGGGTGTGACGAGGGTGGACAGAATTAGGAATAAGTATATTAGAGGGTCAGCCCAGGTTGGAAGGTTTGGAGACAAAGCCAGAGAGGCATGATTACGTTGGTTTGGACATGCGCTGAGGAGGGATGCTGAGTATATTGGGAAAAAGATGCTAAGGATGAAGCTACCAGGTAACAGGAAAAGAGGAAGGCCTAAATAAGGTTTATGGATGTGGTGAGAGAGGACATGCAGGTGGTTGGTGTGACAGAGCAAGATGCAGAGGACAGGAAAAAATGGAAACAGGTGATCCGCTGTGGCGACCCCTAACGGGAACAGCTGAAAGAAGATGATGATTGCTGTAATAACAGCATGACTACTTGTGCAGTATTTTGCATGACTTCCTTTACACTGACTGCAAATGAAACAAATAAACTTACTTTGAAGTAAAACAGACCCATATGAGTGTACTTAACCCCCCCAACCTTTTTAAAACTGAAAGGATGACTACCAAAGCTCTCTTGGATGACTGCAGCTATTTTTGGATTAACATTTGGATTGTTGTTATAACATCATAACTATTTGTACAGTATTTTGCATGGCTTCTCTTTACACTGACTGTAAAAGACACAAGAAACTTACTTGGAAGTATAAATGTTGGTTAAAAGCAAATTATGGAAATTAGTTTGACAGATCCTTTATTGGCAGCAATACTTTGTTAGTATATTCTTTTAGTCTCCCATATGTTCATCCCTCGCTCAACCACTTGGTAGTGAAGTATAATTTTTTTAGATTTTAAGGCAGATGTGACATAAGTAAAAGATTTGTTTTCAATCTTCCTGTGTAAGGATGATGTGGACGGTCCACAGTGGACCACAATTACGTTACCGTATGTGCCATAATACAAACCTGGAATTGAGCAAATATTACTAGATTAGTCCTGAGTGACACATAGGCAATGTTACAACTGCCTCATGTACACAGACAACCCTCTCCTCCTCCCAACAAATTCCAACACATGTGAGAAATGCAACCATATAGCCAAACTGGAGGCTAAGCTCTCTCAACTCAGTACTGGCGTAACCAGTCAGGAGGAGAAGGAAACCACACTCACTACAATTCCAGTCTCACATAGACCTACCACGACAGCAAACCAAACCCATAAACACACAAAAACATACTTGGAGGCTCTAAATAATAATCTTCCTATGCAGCAGAGACCTCCAAAGCAGACACCCAAGCAACCGCTACCGCAAAACAAAACACGTGCAACACATAGCTCACAAAGCCAGTGTGCCAAACAGTCACAGCCCTTAAGGCTAAACAGCACACCTGATACACTTGTAATAGGTGACTCTATCATCAGGCACACTGACGTCCCGCTCACCAGAATGAACAAGGAGAAGGTCACGGTGAGCTGCCTGTCGGGCGCTAGGATCCACCACATAACACAAGCACTCAGGTCACTCCAAGGCAAGTACAAATATGACTCAGTCATTGTCCATGCTGGTGTGAATGACCTGAGATGTACCTCCCTGGACTACATGAAAAGAGACATAGAGGAGCTCTCTGAGCATGTAGCCCAGCCCGGTATGACCCTGACCTTGAGGAGCATCTTACCCTCACCAAGAATGATGCCACAATATGAAGACAAGATGATCAATTTCAACAATTGGCTTAAGTATTGGTGTCATTCAAAGGGGATCCAATGTCTGTCAGCCTGGGATGACATGCTCGACAAGCCACGATGCTTCGCTAGGGACGGCTTGCACCTGTCACCCCTGGGCTTTTGGATATTGGCAAAGGCTCTTGCTACCCCCATAGTGCCTTTTTTAGGCAAGGCTCAAAAGACAAACCCACCTCCATAGGTATCACAAGGGATAAGAAACTAAGAGTAATGCTACTCAACGCCAGAAGTCTAAACCTCAAGATGCATGCACTCGAAACTCTCCTTAGCATGGAGAACATCGATATCTGTGCAGTAACAGAAACCTGGTTCAGGGCTCCCGAGAGCACCCCAGCACTACCAGGTTATACCTCATACCATGCTTTTCGGCCCCAAAATTTGGACCGAACCACAAAAGGAGGGGGAGTATAAATATTCGTCAAAGATACCCACACCTCCAGGTTGGTGGCACAGCACGAAGCATCAGACACTATCCATGTGCAACTAACAGTGGGTAAAACTGCCTTCCAGTTTATAGCCTGCTACAGACCACCCTCCCAAACCCAGGAACCCCACTCGGCCTTCCTGAGAACACTGGAAAATATGAAAGTCTCTCCAAACACCATTATATTGGGCGACTTAAACTACCCAAACATAGACTGGGAGCATTACTCTAGCTCCAACACCCTAGCCCAAAGGTTCCTGGAATTTATAAACTCAAATGCTATGGAACAACTTGTTACCACTCCCACAAGAGGGGAAAACATACTGGACCTGAACATCACCAACATGGGGACTCTATGCTCCAGACCAGAAGTGTATCCCTCACAGGTAAGATCAGACCATAAACTAATCTCACTGGATATTCACATCCCGACCCCACCCTCTGCCCAGAAAACCACAGTGAAAAACTTCTCTAAAGCAAATTTCACACTCCTCAAAATCAAGGTGGAATCCTTCAAAGCCCCCGGGCCTGTGGAAAATATGGCCCAGACCGCAGAATCCTTTATAAACGCATTCTATGAACACCTTCAGGAATGCATGGATCATGCAATCCCAAATAAAACCAAGACCCAATCCTTCAAAGGCAGATGTCCTGTCTGGTGGAAACCCAGCCATAAACAAACTATACAATAGAAGGAGGAAGCTACTACATGATAGAGCAAAATCCCAAAAAGGGAAGGCATCTCTGATCAGTATTAGCAAAAAACTACGGGCACTCATAAAATTGTCTAAGGCCAGCTTCGAGAGAAAAATTGCACAGGACACTAAGGATAATCACAAGGCTTTCTTTAGTTATGTTAGGAACCTGGGTGGGAATTCCCAGATATGCTCAGAATTAGTCCAAAATGACAAAAAATACACCGAACCCACAGACATTGCCAACATCCTAGCTGACAGGTTCAGCGCAAACTTCTCCCCTCCAACAAAAGGGCAAATATATATCCCAGCAGAGTGCTGCCCCCCCCCCCCGACATCTCAGATGCTCAGGTAAGAGACGCCCTCTCCAAAGCAAAAAACACAGCATCAATGGCACCAGGCGGTGTCCCGGGCTGTGTCCTACATGAACTCCAAGAAGAGCTAAACCCAAACATAAAACTACTGTTCAATCTCAGCCTTACTACAGGATATGTACCCAAAGAGTGGCATACAGCAACAGTGGTCCCTCTCCACAAAGGTGGTGCCTCAACGGATCCTTGAAACTATTGCCCCATAAGCCTGACTAGCTTGGTCTGCAAAGCTATGGAAAGGATCATCATGGACCTCATAAATAAAGATATTGGGGACTTACAGACACTGGATCCTACCCAGTTCGGCTTTGTTAAGGGCAGACCCTGCCTCTTAAACCTGGTCAATTTCTTTGAAACAGTCACCAAGGCCATTGATGAGGGGAAGGTGGTCCACACAGCCTACCTGGACCTCGCAAAAGCCTTTGATACAATACCCCACTCGGGCATTATAGATAAGCTCACCAGCTTAAATATAAACCCCTATGTCACTAGATGAGTTGCAAACTGGCTCAAGGACAGAACCCACATGGTTAGAATTGCTGGAGCTGTGTCAGACTCCAAACCTGTTACAAGTGGCATCCCACAAGGCTCAGTCCTGGGACCTCTCTTGTTCGGTATATATTTCTCGGAAGTACAGGCCAACACGGAAGGACTGTGGCTGATCAAGTTCACGGATGACTGCAAACTGGGCGCCATAATCGACTCTCCAGCCGACACAAGCATCCTCCAAAAGGGCCTCATAGAAACAGACAACTGGTGCTAGTGCCATGGCCTCAAGCTAAATGCCAAAAAGTGTATAGTCATCCCCTTTGGCAAAAACAAAGTGCCCACAAATTACCACATAGGTGGTAATCCATTAAGTACAGAAGAAGTAATTAGGGACCTGGGGACCCAAGTTGATAGCAATCTCTCATTTGACAACCATGTGGCCAAAGTGGTTAGAAAAACATTTTATATAGCCCATCTAATCATGAAGGGATTCACATCTAGATCAGGGGAGGTCATCGTGCCTCTTTACTCATCCCTCATCAGGCCCATAATTGAGTACAATGCCCCTTTTGGGATGTACCTTACCAGACACCTGCAGCAACTGGAAAGACCCCAAAAGTACCTCACCAAGAGGATCAAAGGGCTCAAACAGATGCCATATGCTGCCCGGTTAAAGAAACTCCAGCTCTACTCAGTGGCATACCGCCTGCTCAGAGGTGATCTGTGCCTGACGTATAAAGCCATGTCCAACCCGGAATTAATGGACATACTGCACCTCAGATAATCCAAATCTCATCGAGCTACGCGCTCGAGAGACTTGAACCTCAGCACTGAAATAAATAGGACAGATTCATAACCCAGAGGCTCCCTTCACTCTGGAATAAAATCGCAGTCCAGGTTAGGCAGAGTCCCTCATTTGACTCTCTTCAAGAGGAATCTTGATGAGTGGATGGGAGATCGTAGGTTTACCCCAGGTATCACTTCTGTGTCACTGTTAGACAGAGGCACAGTATACTAACCTCGAAAAAGGGCATAGTAAAATTTATTTAAAATGGGTGGCGAAAGCCAAACACACTCTGGCTAGGCTTATAAATGCCCTAGGGCAGATAGCCTAGTATGAACCTATGAACCTATTTATGCCTTAGTCTAAAATGTATAGTGTGTAATCATATGCGTGATTTTTCCATATAACCATACCTCTTAACTTCTTATAGGTTCATAGTTGTTTACTAGGCTAATGACCTCAAGGGCCTTTTTAAGCCTAGCCATGCATCCTAAATCTCTGAAAGTTCTGATACCCTTGATAAGTGTATGGGCCTGGGAGATGAACCATTTACAGGTTACCTGTCTGCATTAGAGACATAGGTGCCAAACCAGGGATGAATGTCTGGTTTCCCATCCAATTGTCCAAGCTGCACTTAAATTGGGTTAGGGAATCTTTGCTTAAATGTTCTGAAAAATCCAAAAATAAGGGGGGGGGGTGGACAAAGGGCTAAAGTTTTTAGTTGTTAGCATTACAATGCATTTTCTGATCAATAAAAATGTTAATATATGGCAGTATTGACTGACTATAATCTTCAGTGATTTACCAGAAAATGAGGCAAAATAAGGAGCATTTTGCAAAATTCTGGACAGATGAGATGTATACAGATAGTACATTCAAAAAATACAGTCCTGCTTCTGTCTCTTTCTGTCACTTTAAGACTGAAGCTGGTAGAATTTTTGGTAATTTGCTTGTATTTTTCCAAATGCCCAGAAGGTGGCCTCAAAACCTCACAATTGTTGCTGCTGTGACCCATCTGTTGGCAGAATCTGTTTTGTTAAAGATTTCCTCATAATTACTGAGGTTTTAAAATTATAACAATTAATCTTTCAGATTTTTTCCTTGTTTTTGTCAGAGTTTGTATTTTAAGTAAACATTCTCAATTGGGTCTTTTAAATGACAGACTGGGAGACTGACATCAAACCATATTCAACCTAGTTTTGCTGATTTTCCCCTCTGACTTGCCCATTCATTGATGTAGTGAAAATCTTCACCCTTTGTATCTCATTCATATCTGCTATGCTTCTCAAGTTGGTTCCTATTACCTGTAGTACAGGGACTGTATTCTGTTCATCAAGCTGAATTCAACTAGGGTATCTACATCTATATTATGAGAGACAGGTGTTCAGAGGAGGCTTAAAGCATAACATCTAGAAATAAGAATTAAGTAATATATATGCCATTAACATCAAGGAATATACACTGTGTTTTGTATGAATAGAAACACAGCTATTAGGGTGTATTTTCTGTTTAGACAGAAAATCCCTAAAATAACTTAAAATGTGAATATACATTTGAAAGAACAGGACTGGAAAGCAATTACAGAACAGGATAAATTCTCATACTTGGACAACCATCAGAAGAAGTAAAAGAAGGTAGGGACGTCTGCTTCAGAAAGCTGCGATAATGCATATAGCTCTAAACCTTCTTTCTCCAAAATGTGGGATACTACCTTTCATAATGTGGAACAAATGGACAAAATGTGGAACACTTACTAACAGCATCAACTAGGAAGCCCACAGGATGGTTAAAATGCATTGTGTTATACTGATAAACTAGTTCTTTTGATACATTAATATAATTTGATATTATTTACTATGGATATCAGTTTAAAACAAATCTTAACCCTGAATGTGTGACAGATTCTTTCAGTGTTGAATAATGTGGAATGTGGACTTTTTAAGACACAAAATGTGGAGCATTTCTCATAATGAGGTACACTAGAGATATATGGTAATGTATCAAGGAGAGTGGAAGTCAAACCTTCCACAAGCAGCAACAGGAAAAGGCAATACCTTTTACCCTGTCTTAAAACAGTTCAGCTAGACCTAAATGCTTTAAGCAAACCTCATGTTTGATTTTTTTGTAAGAAACCAAAAACCAAACCATGTCACTGTCGTACCTCTCTTTAAACAATAAGTCATAGTTTATACTGAGTACTGTCTCAGTGTGATTAAAACACTGCAGTGGTACGATTGTTAAGATGAGCACATTTAGTTGCTGTCCCAGAATTCTCAGGTTTTTATCTTTTTTTGAAGCACATTAAGATAATTTTTTGAACCATTTATCTGCACCCAGTATCAGAAATGCATCCCATTTGAAGTGCTTGCTACGTATATTTAAAGGTAACACCTGATAACACTGGTGATATGTGTTCCTCGTGTCAAAATTTGGATGATTTGTTTACCATTATTAGTAGTAAATCTAGACTTACTGATGTCGATTGCACTTGTGCAATTGGCACAGCTTGGAGAACTGTTACATATATTAATGACTGGACTGATGAGATAAATAATGTTAGGCAAAGAGCAAATATAGCATGTTTAGGAAAGGAAGTGTCTGTGGTCTGTAAAGACCACTCAGTCCCTATTGAAAAAGATAATACTATTGACAACTTTGGAATTCTGGATACAAGTATTGAACAATCTGAGGATTCAGAGCATACAGAAAAAATAAGAGCCAGATTAAATGTCTGTGAAGCAAAGAGAATACATACTAAAAAGGACACAGCTTTGTTATGTAACACACAGATTACAGGGAATGATAACATTTTTCTACCAGAATACCTTCAGCCTACAGAAAAAAAAGGCATTTTCCAAAAGGGAAAGTAGAAAACAATGGCAAGGGGAAGGTGAAAAGGAAGAAATCAAAACTGAATGTGGAAGGACTGAAGAACATTACTGTAAGAAAAAAGAGGAGCAACACAGACATTGACAATATGGTTCAAGCTGTGGATGTACAAAGCCAGCGGGATGAGGATTGTATGCTTGCATAAATAATAAATGAAAACAAGGGGATTAATAAGACTAATGGTGATGAAGATCATTCCTTTGTTGCAACTGATAGGGCAGGCAGTACTGAATTAAAAGATGAAGATTCTTCAGACCTGGTCAGAAAAGATATTCTTGTAATAGGAGATTCACTTATTAGAAGAACTGATACTTACATTTGCAATGAAGATAATGAACATTGAATAGTGTTATGCTTGCCAGGACTAAAAATAGAGGATGTCATGCATGCCTTAGAATGCCTTAATGTAGGGAAGTACAGATTTATTTTTATTCATATGCTGAGGCACTTTACATGTAACCTTCCTAAACCACAAAGACCTCCAAGACAAAGTACACATAAGAAATACCCTCAGCAGCCCCAAATGCAGTCTTTCAAAACAACACCCACATCAACACATAGAACCACATCTCATGGAGCCTCTACCTCAAAGCACATAAGGCAAGTCACCATACAATCCAACATTCTAGTCATTGGAGACTCCATTGTGAGACACCCTGATGTCCCTCTCACCAGGCTGAGTGAGGAGAAAGTTATGGTCAGTTGCTTATCAGAGGCTAGGATCTGCCACATTATGCATTCACTCAGGTCATTGGACCACAATTACCAATATGACTCAGTCATAGTCCATGTGGGAGTAAATGACCTGAGACATACCTCCCTAGACTATATGAAGAAAGACATCATAGAGCTCTCAGAATATGTGTCTCAATCTGGTATGAGCCTAGCACTCAACAACATTTTACCTTCTGCAAGGATGATGCCACAGTATGAACAAAAGATGATTGACTTTAATAATTGGATTAGTTTCTGGTGTCATTCTAAGGGGGTGCAGTATTTGTCAGCATGGAAGGAGATGGTCAACAGACCATGCTGCTTTGCCAGGGATGGTCTGCACCTCTCCCCTCTAGGCTTTTGAATATTAGACAAGAAATTGCCTTCCCCCATAGTGCCTTTTTAGGCAATGCCAAACTGAAAGAACTTCTGACATAGCAAATCAAAACCAAGAAATCCAAAGGTATTACTGCTCAAAGCTAGGAGTCTAAACAAAAATCTCCACTCCCTAGAAGCTCTCTTTACCCTAGAAAATGCTGATGTCTGTGCAGTCACTGACATGTGACTTAAAGCCACAGACAGCACACCAACAGTGCAAGGTTATAATACCTTCCACACATTTAGACCAGCTACTTCACAGGCAGGGACTAAAGGTGGAGGTGTCTCTGTTTACATCAGAAATAAATATACTTCAAGGCTGGTCAAACAGGACAATGCATGTGAACTGTTCCATGTTCAGATCACCTTAGGTAAAAGCCAACACCACTTCCTTGCAAACTATAGGTCCCCCTCTCTGGCCCAGGAAACCCATACCATGTATTTAAACTTATTTAAAACACTAACCATCCAACCCAATGCCATATTCATGTGTGACTTTAATTACCCCACTATTAACTGGGAATCCTATACCAAACCAAACGTACATGCACAGAGATTTCTGGATTTTGTAATCACAAATTCCCTGGACCAGATAGTCAATACACCAACCAGGGGTGCAACCATACTGGATCTGTTCACCACTAATATGAGTGACTGCTGCACACCCCCTACTGTAATGCCTTCCCTGGTAAGGTCAGACCACAAAATGTTCTCCTTTGAAGTAAAAATAAAACCTGGACCCCCAGCTAAATCGGGAATATTCAGGAACTATTCTAAGACTAACCTCCTGCTATTAAGTGAGAACCCGGCAACATTTAAAGCACCCATAAACCCTGAGAACACTTCTGCCTATGCAAAACTGTTCACAGAAACCCTGTACAAGCATGCTAATAGCTGCATAGAGGCAGTTGTACCCACCAGGAAGAAGTACAGAACTAACTTAAAAAAAAAGCCACCCTGGTGGAATCACAAAATCAATCAGATATATAACAGGAGGAAGAAAATCATGGCAAAAATTAGGAGGTGCAGCACCCAGCAGGATAAAAGCACTCTCATCAAACTAAACAAACAACTCAGAGGACAAATAAAGTTTAACAAAGCCAAATTTGAGGTAAGTTTGGCCTCCCAGGCCAAGGGCAACCACAAAGCATTATTTAGCTATGTCTGCAACCTCAAAGGCAATACACAGTTGTGTGCAGGGCTCATTGTAAATGGAGCCACCTATAGTGAGCCAGAAGATGCAGCAAACCTCCTGGCTGATAAATTCAGCTCCAACTTTACTCATCTCTCCCCCTCAGCCTTCCCTCGAGAAATGTCATAAAATATAACTTCCCCTACTATCAGTGGGGGAACAGGTCCTTAATGCTCTCCCTAAGACCAAGAATGCTGCATCAATGGGCCTGGTCAGTATCCCAGGATGCCGTCTAAATAGCATGAAATATGATCCACCAGGGCCTCCAGAATTACTGTTTAACTGTAGCCTCCAAACAGGTTTCATGCCTCATGAATGGAGAAAGGCTACAGTCATTCCTCTGCACAAAGGTGGGCCATCTACAGACCCTGGAAACTACAGACCCATAAGTCTCACTAGTCTTATATGTAAAGCCATGGAAAGAATTATCATGGAGGTGATCAATAGAGATATAGTAAACCTCCAGACACTGGACCCAACCCAGTTTGGTTTTGTTAAGGGCAGATCATGCCTACTCAATCTCTTGGACTTCTTTGAGAAGGTCACCAAGCAATGGATGAGAGCAAAATCATTCACACTGACTACCTTGACCTGGCCAAGGCATTTGACACAATTTTCAACTCTGGCATTGTTGACAAACTCAAGATGTTAGGTACAAACCCATACGTCACCTGGTGGATAGCCAACTGGCTCACAGACAGGACTCATGAAGTTAGAATTCGGGAGTCAACCTCTACAAAGTGGCCAGTCACAAGTGGAGTCCCTCAGGGATCAGTCCTTCGACCGCTCCTTTTTGGTATTTACTTCTCAGACGTCAAGGCCAATGTCAGTGGCCTGGGGCTGACTAAATTTGCAGATGATTGCAAATTAGGAGCTGTCATTGAATCTCACACTGAAACAAATGTTCCCCAGGAGGGACTGACACAGATAAACAACTGGTGTCAGAGCCATGGACTAAAACTAAATGACAAGAAATGCATAATAGTATCCTTTGGGAAGTCATCCATCCCTGGTAACTATCACATTGACAACACACCTCTTAGAGTTGACCCAGTACTCAAAGACCTAGAGACACACATAGTAATCTAGCTTTTGATTATCATGTGTCTACAGTGGGGAGGAAAACATTCTATGTTGTGCAACTTATAAACAAAGGTATGGCATCTAAGTCCAAGGAAATCATTGTTCCACTGTATTGGCATTCATCAGACCTATTATTGAGTACAATGCCCCCTTTGGAATGTACCTTATCAGGTATATCCAACAACTGGAATGTCCACAGAGGTTCCTCACTAAAAGAATACAGGGCATAAGTAACATGTCCTATGCAGACCACCTCAAGGTCCTATCCCTGTATTCTGCCCCTTATAGGATTGTAAGGGGAGATCTATGCCTGGCATACAGGACACTGTCAGACCCTACTCTGATGGACCTCCTGCATATCCACAAAACAAACAGCACCAGAATTACCTATTCTGAAGACTTAAACCCTGCCTGTGATATGAATAGGACCTGCTGAAGTGATAGGTATGTATGTATCAGAGTTGTAAAGACAATTCTGGAGCACATAACAATTGTTGACCACCAAAGTCAACTGCTGATGACCTAGAGGAATTCATGCATTTCTTGCATAAAACATAGGAGGGAAGAATATACTGGCTGGGGACTTCTATTTACCAGAAATAGGAATGAATAATATTGATTCAATAACATTAGTAAGGAAATTATTCACAATGTATGATTTGGAGCAACATTTGCTTCAGATTGTAAAAGAGCCTACCAGTGAACAGAACATACTAGACATTTTTTGTGCTCCTAAAGAAGTTACTGTTACTTCATGTCAAGTTTTACCACCATTGATGTGCAGTAATCATGGGGTTATAAAGGTTAATTTCTTGCTAGATATTCCTGCCAAACTGAAATCTAAACCAATGCACAAAAGATTAATTATAGATTATATGGAAGCAAAACAGTCACTATGTAAAACTAATTGGAGTGATGTGTTCAATGGAAAAACTGCAGAAGGAATGGGGAAAGTTTTGAAAGAGAAATTGTTTGAATGCAAAAAATCAAAACAATATTTAACATCAGGATCTAGGCACACATCAGGAAGTTGTATTTCCATAATAGCAAGCTACTTGATTTAGGCGAGAGACAAAAAATGTTAGAAATAGAAAAGCGGTCGAAGTACAATTTTAAAGACTGAAATAAGCTGGATGGACAAATTAAACATAGTGTGAGACAAGATCAAGAAGAATTTGAAGAAAATGTATATAAAGATATTGAGCATAGTAGGATACAATTTTATAGATACATAAGATGCGGATGGAGTAAAAACATACAAACTGATAAACTGTATGTCGAGTCTAAAATTATTCTTAGAAACAATAGATTATAGATATATTTATAAAATCTTATGCAAAGCAGTTTGGCTCCACAAAGGGGTGAAATATTGCCCTAGTGATATCCAGGTAACCTCAGATACTGAAATCAAATTAAATTATATTGAAAAAGAACTATGCAAACTGGATCCAAACAAAGCACAGGGAGGACACGGATTTAATAATAATGACCTGAAAACCAGTGGAGGCTGATGACTTCAAATCAAAGGGGAGCTGCAGGAGACAGTTGAATGGGTGGGACCAATGGGAAGGGGTGTGACCAACTAGAAAGGGGTGGAGCTATGCAAAAACTGGGACTTTAATTAAATACACTGCCCTGGGAGCCAAACCATCATTATGAGAGTCCAATCAAGACAAAAAGAAGTGTAGAAGAAAAAACAAATATTTCAACGCATTAGCTACATGACAACTTACTTAATATCTAGACTGAAACAAAACGATTGTGAGGCATGAAAAAATAAATTAACTTTTTAAATACATTACTGGAATGCCAGTCAAAATCAAGTATAAAAAAAACAAGCAGCACTCAACTCAAACCACTTTTCCTTGCATTGCAGTTCTAATTATAATTTATATTCAGCTTTATCAAATTATCAAGTAACATGTTGAAAGTAGCAATCTCTTTGATACCCCCACTTGTAAAAATGTTTCTTATCCAAAAAAGACCTGCTGCCTGACAATAACTATCTACTTGTTTCATGAGGAAAACATGATCAAAGTAAAAAATGAACAGCAAACAAAAAAACAAGCTCAAGATAAATTGCTTAAAGGATTACTGCACAGGTTATGGACCACACATGATAGATTGGCATTCTGTTTAGTTTACAGGTAAAGTCTGCAAAGATGATTGCAAGTCTCCAACAAATGTAATGAGCTTCTGAAAATACTGTAATCCTGTCCTTTATTACATACTGTCATATGCATTTCAATACCCAAGGTTTATACGTTATCTAGTTATGTAAATATTCTCTGCTTGGCAACAACAAAAAGGCTTTCAATGTTGGTAATTCGTTAACAGTATGCTTATTAAAGCTTACTTGCATCGTACAATCTCAGACAAGGTTACCTGATGGTCATTAAAGCATTGCTACTTAATCACAGGGCAACAGGCACTGCAACAACATGCATTTTCTGAATAATAAGAAGCATAAAGTGAGACAAAAGCCCAAAAATAAGGACAATTTTTAAACATTGCTCTTATAAACTTAGAAAGATAATAGAATAGTAGATATTGCATTAGTATGAATTTTCTGAAGGGTATGAAATCTGAAACTCAAATGTCTGTCATTATTTTCTAACTTCACTCTTTAATGATTTGCCACTAATTTGCCAGAAAACTATAATTTTATGAAAAATGGACCAAAAATATGAGGCAAAACTATAAAATAGCCACACAATATAGCCGGGAACCTGTCAAAGAAGAGACAGTTTTTTAATATTAGTACTGTTAAGTTGAGCAGCTGACAAAATAAGATAATCTACATGCATTTCTGAAATCAAAGTAATCTATAACTCTGATTATTACAATTATTTATTAATTGTAAACCCTTCACATTTTCTTCCAAAATTGCCATTTTGCAGAGGGATTATTAGGGGGAGAGCAACATTTTGAGCCAAAGTCAGGGACAGTTGAGAGGTTCGGATATACCTAATTCGATAAAGTGATTTATTTGCATGTACCTCTCAAACTCTTTTTTCGCAGGAAATCTGAACAAGACCAAATATATTGGGGGAACATACAGACAGTACTAAAAATTGCTCATGTATAAACTTAGTTGATAGAATAACAGGTCTTGCTTTAGTGTGCATTTTTCTGAAGGGTATGAAGTCTGAAACTCAATGTCTGTCATTATTTAGTGACTTCATTCCTAAATGATTTACCAGAAAACCACACATTTTATGAGGAACAAACCAAAAATAAGAAGTAAAAGTCTATTACTTTTGAAAAAATCTGGACAGTTGAGAGGTATAGTTCAGCTGGGGCAGTCTTTGAGTTCACCACCCTTCGCCCCTCACAAAATCATGGTCAAATGGGGCCTATTTAGTGACTTCATTCCTAAATGATTTACCAGAAAACCACAAATTTTATGAGGAACAAACCAAAAATAAGAAGCAAAAGTCTATTCATTCTGCAAAAATCTGGACAGTTGAGAAGTATAGTTCAGCCGGGGCAGTCTTTGAGTTCGCCATCCTTCCCCCCTCACAAACTCATGGTCGAATGGGGCCTCTCCCCTGCAGCCATTCCAATGTCCCATTACTTGGCTATTTCACCATGTTTACGTAAACACTGTTATGTGCATACTGCTATACTTGTACAATTATTTGGATTTCATTTAAAAGTTTTATTTTACATTTTACGGTACAAACACTAATAGACATCTGCTAAACAAAGCAATGCAGTCTCACAATAAAAATAGACAACATTAAAACTTCTCTGCCCTTGTAACTCACATTCATTGAAACAGCATTGAAACCCACATTCAAAGAAAATACATCTGGCCAGTGGCAGACAAAGATTAACTTTGGGCTTTTTTCAAATCATAGGCCCCTTGCGCATGAAACATACATGTGTTCTTTGAGACACCTTCCTGATTGTATTAAATTATATTCCTTGTATAATATAGTACAGTTGTTAGACAGTGTTTTAAATTTATTGTTTTGAATATTTTTCCAGTAAACAATGAAACAAAATGCATGCACCAATAATGCCAAAACTGCCTAATTCAGAATATTTCCATCATAAAAGTCTACTCAAACATCTACAATCGACCAATATCAGTAAATCTGTGCAATCTCTGCAGAAGTAAAAGTCATCTAAATGATTCCACATTAAAGAGATCTGTAACTAATGAAGAGGTTGCTGCTAGCAAACAACTTTATATTTCATGGTTTCATCTACAAATAAAGTGCCTGTTGCCCTTGAGGAATAACTTGCCTATGTTACATTAGAAAAATGACAAGCTAGTAATATTGCAATAGGGAATGGATGGCAAACTGATGACAGGTTCATAGTTACTAGGTATCACCACCAAAGAGAACATTCTCAGGACTGTAGCATCAGCCCCCTTTAAAAGTACAACACAGTACAGTATCACAATGCATCTACATACTGTGGGAGTAGAACCCACAGCATTCTGCATCAAAAGCAAGTACACTACCAGTTGTGCAGTTAACAATGCAAGCAGCCTCAGCATAAGCAACACTAAACTTCTCTTTCCCTGAAGCTCTCGGCTTCTTATAAAATCCACTCGACACTCAACTGTATCTCTCAGCTTTGCAGCACATGAGCACAAGAAATGTAGAAAAAGCCAAAATGTATTGGTGGGGTGGGGGGGAGGAACAAAAGCCCAAAAACCAGGGACACATTTTAAACATTGCTTGTATAATCATGGAAACTTGCTGGAATAAAATGCTGTACTACTGCCATGGATTTCACCGCCAAGTCTTGAACTCAGGACCCTGTGCACTACAGTCAGAGCAACTTACCACTATGCCAAATCAGCTGCTTCTTGAAAGACAGGAAGACTGAAAGTTAAAGGGCTATCATTTAGTGAATTCAGTTCTCACTATAGCTCTCAACCTCTTAGCACAAAACACCTGGACAAAACCAATAATGGGGGGAATACAGCCCCAAAAATAGGGACAGATTTCAAATATTGATCTTATAAACATAGAAAATTGCTAGAATAAAAGGTTTTGTTACCATGTACTTTCTAAAGAATATAAAGTCTGAAATTCAAATGTCTGTCATTACTTAGTGAACTAAAAATCCAGAAAACCACAGATTTTATGAGGAACAGAACAGAACAAAAATATGAGGCAAAAATCTGAACACTTTTCACAAGTGGTGTTGGGTAGGGAATTCAGGCTCTTGCTACCTGCACCCAAGGTTCAGGGTTTGAGCCTGAGTTATTCTCTCTAGCCACCAGGTATATCTAAATGGGGCATCACACACACACACACACACACACACACACACACACACACACACACACACACACACACACACACACACACACACCTGAGTTTGGAGTCCATCTGAAATCCTGCTGCAATGCACAAAGTCCCAGCTCCATGCAATCCAACTTGAAAGCCCTGTTTTAAAGCTTTCCCAGCTCCATCCTGTAATTCCTGTTGCAATGCAATCCAACTGCAAAGTCACAGAGCAGCTCCAACCTGTTGCAAAATCCCAGAGCTCTGTTTCCCGTGAATGCAAACATTGCAGTCCGATCCCCTTCTAGTCTATGCAGTTGTAACCGCATAGACTTCTGGGGCATCTGTAGACTGATGCCTTCTTTCCTAATCCTGACTGGTTAAACAGTAGTCCAGATCTGAGTTCCAAGCATGCATGCATGGAGTTCCTGGACTGGTTAATTATTTTTTATTTTGTTTTTCTTTTCTTTTTTTTTTTTTTTTATAGCTGGGGGCTGCAGTCCAATAGCACGAGCCACCACTGCTGAAAACTCTTCAGCAAGAACTTACAATACCATTATATTTATTATTTACTAGGTCTTATAAATATGGGGAGATTCCTCAAGATTGGAGACACGTACTTATTAAACCCATCTTTAAGAGAAAAGGAAGTAGGACAAACCCAAATACATATAGACCCTTAAGTTTACTTTCATATTGTGGAAAAATAATGGAGAAAGTAATATTGGATAAGTTATTATCAGAACTGGAAAGGTTGAGACTTGAAACCATATATAAATATGCATATGTTGAAAATAGAGTGAATACCACATGTAACATGATGCTCTATAAGAATACACTAACAGCTATGAATGAAATAAGAACAACTAGGTATTGATCAACTCCTTTTAAGAGGGATAGCTGCATTGCTTACAAATAAGACTGGACAAGTGAAATTTGAGGTTACAGTTGGGGTGATCCACAGGGCTCTGTCCTAGGACAATACTTATTTAGATTGTATTTTTCAGATCTTTTTTCACCTGAGATGTTATACAGTCTTTATGCAGATGACTTGAAATTGGGTAACTTGATTACATGTGTTTCAGAAATGGCACGTTTACAAAATAACTTGACTAAATTGACCATTTGTGGACAGGAAAATAACATGCTGATAAATACATCAAAGACTAAGGATGTGAGATCTGGGAGACCTAAATTGAAAGACAAATATTTAATGTAGCACACAGTGATTGAAACTGTAGATTCATTTAAGATTCTTCAGACCTGGTCAGAAAAGATGTTCTTGTAATTGGAGATTCACTGAGGAACTAATACTTACATTTACAGTGAAGATAATGAACATTAAATAGTGCTATGCTTGCCAGGAGCAAAAACAGAGGTTGTGAGGTAGGCCTTAGAATGCCTTAATGTAAGGAAGTACAGATCGATTTTTATTCATATCAGTACAAATCATTTAATCCGCATACGTAAAGATCCAGCTTTGACTTTTTCTAATTATATCGACTGATTGGTTAATGATAGTTATAGAACTGTAGATTGCATAAAAAGATTTTTAAAGTCTATGAAATCAGAAATGATGAAGTCATTGTTTTTAGTTACATTATACCCAGTTTTGAGTATGCAATAACAATATGGAAACCTTATAAGAAAGCATGAGTAAACTGGAAAGAGTACAGTGGAAATGTAACAACTGTTCTGGTATATTGGCAGGCCAGAAGGGCATTAATGCCCATGCTTGAAATATTTGTATGCATGTATGTATGCAAAAGAAAGCCACATCACCTTTCTACTTGAAATAGAATCACTCAGCATTAAACCCAATACTATTTTCCTAGGTGACCTATACTATCCAACTATAGATTGAGAAACTTATAAACCACTAGTGCAGATGGACAGATTTCCCAACCTGGTGGATTTTTTTGAAAAGGTTACCAAAGCAATAGATGAAGGCAAAATGGTGCACATTGTACCTTGACCTGGCCAAAGTTTTTGACACAATTTCCCACTCAGGCATAGTAGAAAGGAGAAATAAATTGTGAATAAACCACTATGTCATCTATTGGATGGCCAACTGGCTCACAGATAGGACACAGATAATCAAAATAAGGGAAGTTACCTCTACAAAAAGACTAGTCACCAGTGGAGTCTCTCAGGGTTCTGTGTTCAGACCTCTCCTGTTGGGCATCTGCTTTTCTGAAGTAAAAGCCTAGACCAAAGGGCTCTAGCTGACTAAGTTTGCATATGACTGCAAGCTAGGAACAGTCATTGAATCACTGAATCCCCAGATGACTTAGCCATCCTGCAGGAAGGTTTGTCTCAAATAAATAACTGGTGTCAAAATCATTACCCTTTTAACCCAAATGGTCATGAATAAAATTTAACTTGGAACTTATTTTTAGTTTGCAAAGCAGTGATAAATAGGAGTAGTCCTGATAGGTTTGCATTATTGATACTTGAAAAATTCTTGCACCTTGTTTGTGATAATTATGAAAAGAAGTGTTTAGACAAAGTTGATTGTCAGGTGTAGTGATGCTCAAACACAAAATAAGCTTGTACAAGCCATTTTGAATTCCACCCTGTCTTTGTGCACAGAATAGTACTATGTGTTACAGTACAAGGTATCACAGGATGGTTTAGTTCTTGTGGTTAGCCATTAAATAGTTTGCTATTTTAAGTGAATTATATGTATTTTCTTTTTTTCTATAAAAAGATAGGTTGTATGCCCGCCTCAAAATACTGTGAATTTCTGAGTGTGTATTTAAGCCTGTCCTATGATTCATAACTATCTATACAGTGTATCCTCCCATCATTCCTCTCTAGCTCATACTGAACTGTGCCCCTTGTTCTTAGTTTTCTCCCCCAAAGAGGCTGTACTTCTAGTCTTTAGTTGATTCCAGTAAGATGCTTGAATACTTCTGTCATGCCTTCCCTGTTCTTCCGTCCCTCAGTAGTGTATATGTTATATTCCATTAACATCTACTTAAATGGCTTCTGTAGCAGAATATATGCTACTTTGGTTGCTTTCTTCTGGTACAATACATTTTGTTTGCTGTTCTAGGTCTGTAAAACTGTATACAATATTCAAGATGACTGCAAACTAAGAGCTATAGTCGAGTCCCGAAATGATGTGGACATCCTACAGAGGGGCCTCACTGAGACTTATACCTGGTGTCAGATCCATAGCCTCAAGCTCAATGCCAAAAAGTGCATTGTTATCCCCTTTGGTAAAAACTCTGTACCCATGAACTATCACATAGGCAGCAGTCTACTTAACACCAAATGTGTGATAAGAGACCTTGGGATCCAGGTGGACAGTAGTCTTTCCTTTGATAATCACATTGCCCCAGTAGTCAGGAAATCCTTCTACATGGTACACCTCATTACAAAAGGGTTCTCATCCAGGAAAAAAGAGGTCATTGTTCCCCTCTACTTGACACTCATTAGACCCATTATAGAATACAACACCCCTTTTGGAATGTACCTCACAAGACATCTGCAGCAACTGGAAAGACCATAGAAGTACCTCACAAAGAGAATTACTGGCCTCAAACAGATGCTCTACACTGATCATCTCAAAAAACTCCAGCTTTACTCTGTAGCATATCGCCTACTCCGAGGTGATCTTTGCCTAACATATAAAGCTATGTCAAACCCAGAGCTGTTGGACATGCTACACCTAAAGAAATCCTAATCCCTCCAAGCTACACACTCTAGGGTCTTAAGCTTTGTCAACACAATAAACAGTACTTGCTGGAGGGATAGATTCCTGTCCTAGAGACTTCTCATACTCTGGAACAGTCTACCCATTTATGTCAAGCAAAGTTCCTCATTAACACTCTTCACGAAAAACCTAGATGAGTGGATGGAAAATAGGAAATACACTCCGGGGATCACTTCTGTGGCTCTGCTTGAAAGGGGCACAGGAAATCAACTTTCTTGGGTTGGCGTAAGCCAGGGAACTTTGTTGGCTAGGCTTACTTAGGTCATTGGGCCGATAGCCTAGTACCTACCTATGAACCTACGAACCTAAGTTGTCCATTTTAACAGCTGAGTGTTGACAGGGATAACAGATGTGATGCATATAGGTATGTGTTGCAGTACATTCCCTCTGTTACGTCACTGCGGTAGACATTGAAGATGGCCAATCTCCTTTCATTACTGAAGACACAATTTAGCACAACCATGTCTTCTGTTGTTTAGAATCTTTTGTCAAGCTTACTGTCATGTGATTCTCCCCAACAATAAGATCATCTAAAGATTGTCCAGTCCTGTATTATTTTTCTTTATCTTTTTGCCTCTTCTGACTGCCAACTATCAAGCCTTCCCATTTGTACACTGACTATAATTCTCTGTCCTTTCAGATTCACCAGGAGAGACTTGGGCAGGCAGCTGTCATCTGGGTACACATCATGGGTGCTTTGTGCTCTTGTTAGCATTTTGGCTATAAGAGTATTTCTGTATTACCCTAACCCCAAGCCCCGGTGATAATTTCCATAGCCAGACACTGCATGCAAGACAGGGATCTATTGCATGTGTGTACATCCTTCCAAAATGACTGCTGCATTTGGTGCTTTCTGTGACCTTCATCACACTACACTGGAGCAGCAGAGACAGTTTGCCAAGAACCACCACTCTCCCTGCCAAAATAGATGTCACCCATTGTCCCCTACCACTAATTGAATTTGGGTTACCTGAGTCATAGTCAGCTCTTTATCCCTCAGTGTCACTGGATTGGCCCTCCTTTTCTGATTTTTGATGTTACAATGTCATATCTTTTACTAAAATATAGACAGACCTCATTGTCATCCTTAGACTTATCACACTGTACACCCAGTCAAAGAACTCAGATTTGCTCGATGTCATCTTCCTGCATTGTTCCCTCCAGCCTTTTTTCCATACTGGCTGCTAGGTGTTCATTAAATCCTTAGTTCAAGAAGTACTGGAACACCGAGGTGATATGATAACTTTCATTGCACCAACATAGGTTTTACAATTATTCAAGCTTTCAGACTAACAGGAGTCCTCCACCAGGAGTTTAAAAGACATCAATTCTTTAGTTGCACAACTTTTAGGTGTTCTGAATATTAGTTAACATACAGCAGAATGTTGAGATCACTATAAAGAAATAAAGCATCTCTTACATTCTGTCGAGTTAATGGTGGAGTTTCATGAGGTACCTGTCCTTTCTGTTTCTAATTTCAATGCATGTTCTACGCAGTGAACAGTTTTGTGCCATTTGCTGTATCTGTGCTGATAATTTTCGGCTAATATATGGTACTTCTAAGCCCTTTCTTCAAAGTTAGAATAGTCCAGAAGCATCACATTTCTCAGTTGTACTGAAATCATAACTTTCTCACCTTTAAATGTTCAATCTTAATAACATTATGGTCTTCTGAAGATATGGTATAGCAAAATTAATGAATGTAGATGCTTTATTTGACCACCTTGACATTATAGCTTGTCTAAACAGCTGTATTTCTGTATCTCTCTTTTATCTGTCTTCAGTTTCTGATCCCCCCTCAGGAATTAATGGAATTTGTATCACTGCCCACATAACTTCAAGGTCCTCTTCCAACAAATCCCCATTACATTCGTCCAGTGATACACATCAGCCTTCCTGGCTAGTATTGTATTCTCCACTTAATTTTAACTTGTGGATACTTTTATGGAAAAGCTTTTTGAAGTTATTTTCCCAGACTTAAGATTTGTGTCTACTGTAATATGCCTTCTATATACTTAATCATGGAATTTCTAATAATAGATAGCATGACTAGCTTTTCTTTATCGTGTTTGCACATCTGTCAAAGCTCTTGATGCATAAGCAATAGGTCCATCCTTTTCAGCTGGCATCCACTTGAAATGACATAGAGAATGCTGTATCAATGTATTTAAGAGAAGTTACAATAGTCACTAGTCTCTTTAATAGGACAAAGGTCCTAGTTTGCAATTGCATTCGTTCCCAGACTGCATCCTGTTCTAGCATCTTTCTTAGCTGCACAGTTATTCGACAAATGAGGTCTGATCTTAGGCAGGTGTTGCGCCATCTCCAAGGTACAAAGAGGGTCTGTCTGTTGGAGTTTGCCTATTTAAATAGCATGTACATTGTCTGCATTTAGTTGTAGGTCATTAGCTGTAAAATGCTGACCAGTTTGTTTTGGAGAGGACACACCAGTCTGCCATTTTGTTTTATTCAGTTTTAAACCTTGAGTTCTTAAAGAGTACAATAGCTTAAAAAGGTTTAGTGTCATAGTGTTGCTTGGTTGATCCCAACTCCAAAATGTTATCAATTATGTTTACAACTCTTTCCAAGTCTTCAATTATATCAATCTATAGTCCTTTGAAGGACATCAGGAGCCAATAAAATTTCCAGTGATAATCTCAGAAATCTGTATCAGCCCATTGCTAAGGTAAAGGTGCTAAAAGTAGTGAATCTGTTTTTAATTTTTTCAAAATTCCTGATTAGTATTCAGAGCTGAAAAACAATTTTGCATTAAGCATACTAATAACCCCTTATCCTGCTGTATGTAAAAGACAGTCTTCCGTCATAATCCATTTATTAAGATTTTGTGGGTACACACAGATTATGATTTTAAGTTGTGCCAGAGCATTTACTGTGCAGTTAACCCGTTCACTAGACTCAGATTGCATAACAATCATACCTAGCTGTTGCATATATGTAACATGTTACTCTAGCTTTTCTCTCACAGCTACAAGCACTCTACTTGGTGGATCTGTCATTGAACAGCTTCTTGTGACAATTTAAAGTAGTATTTTGTTTTTAAAGCAAACTAGACTCTCAAACAAAATAGTTTGCTAGAATACTAATTTTGCTCCAGTGTTTTGTAGACCATGCTTCTGCATCTGAAGTGATGTTGATTGATGTTGATGGAATGCACACATTTGTTTCCTGCAGTATCTACTCACACTCGCTAACTGCTTGAGCATGCTAGCAGCCTCTTTCGAATATACAAAGTATACTGTTTCTGTGAACTGTGAACACGAGAACTTTTAAGCTGGATAGTATAAATTCTCTTATGTATCACATTCATAGATACACAAGCATCTCTACCAAACATGTTAACTTGCTTTTACTCAACTTGCAAAGCTTTCTGTGTACTTTATGTAAATATAATTTAGACAGATTTGACCCACATGCTACAGTTTATGTTCTGAATAAGATAAATTTGCACTTGCGGACTTGCATTGCTTGCATTTCAAAGACAAACTGTATTATGTTATATTCTGCTCCAGTGTTGAGCTTAAATACAATAGAGCCGTCATTTATATACAATTTGTCTAACTAGACATTTTTTTCTCAGCCACATCTTCAGACTTTTGGCCAGTTTTATTTTATTTTATTTCACTGTATTGCTTCTTGAACCCTTTTTCTGACTTTTGTTTGCACAGTGTTCATATTAGTCATTCCCACTCGCAGCATTTCAGCTTTATATCAGTAGCAGTCTGTAGGAAATTAATATTTTGTTTTTGACTTCTTTATCCAACCGCAGTCTTGAATAATGGCTCTCTGTATGACACATCCTGCAAACTTGATTCTTTGCCTTACATTGCAACTTTTCATACCTACAGCCAGAGTGATTACGTGTGCAGTAATTTTTTGATGCTTGTTTATTACTAAATACCATCTTGAATAACAGGTTTTGTGGTTTTGTGTAGTTCTGATTATTTTTATTCTTAATTTCATATTATTTTCTCTTCATTGCCTGGTTCTGTTACAGTTTTGCAAACCTTCATATTATCAGTCAGAAACGGATCATTGTCAAATGGAGCCCTAGGTAGGGTAATGGACTGGGGCCCCTAGCCATACCAGTATCCCATTACTTGTCTGCCTTTCCTCAATTACCATAAAACAATGTTCAATCCTTCAGTGTGAATGCTATTTTCTTCTTTACATTTTCAGTTATTAGAACAATATGGATTTAATTTAAAACTTTTATTTCAAATTTTATAGAAAAACATTGACAACCATTTTATTTCTAAACAAAACAAAAACTTGCACATTGAAAACAGACTTAGCATGAGTAACAGTAAAATTGTCTTCCCTTGAAACTCACATTTATTTAAAGCTCATCTGGTAAGCCATTAAAGTACAAGAGATGTTCTGGGATTCCTAGTCAAATAGTATAAAATATAGCAATATATGAGAGGTGCAGGGATTTAAAGACAAAGGTAGACTGGGCGCAACTGTCCCTTTTCAAGGGCAGACCAGGAGCATTGTCTGGTAAAGCAACTTTTTTTTACAATTGCAGAGTAGACAAACAAGAAGCAGCTGATTTAATAGCTTATAGCTTTACTTGTTCATTCTAAGTGATATACAAACAGTAACATAGCCTAACGCAGTACATTTCATACCCACAAGCCTGATAAAAAGCTTTATTAAAATGTATTCAGTTACATATTAATATTAAACTTGTAGGCTTCATGTTGTCTAGCTTATTCACAACAAAATAATAAACACACTTTCAACAGTTAGCCAAACCAGGAAACCAAGGATCATATCAAAAGAACATGGTTCATATTGATTTCTTCCTGTACATCATAAATACTCTTGCATGCAGAAAGCAAGTGTCTATATATACATGCACACATGGACACACATAACTATCAGTTACAGCCACTTGTATGACTGTGTATACCTCAGATGTTTACTTGCAATCAAATAAATGACCAAATCATTAATAATGACTTTGAAATGTTATGTTAGCTAATGGTTGTGCGAAACATACTGTGCAAGCCATTGCATCATCCCCCTTTTCCTTCCAACCTCTTCAATCAAGAATCAGAAACAAAGAGTCAGAATCAGGAATAGAATTTAAATATTGCTGACTGCAATCCACAACACTTTACCAGAAAACCACAACTTTTATGACAAACAGACCACAAATATGAAGTGAATATCAGTGACAGTTATCAGATTCATACAGTACAACTCACTTCAACTTCCCCCTCTATCCCCTCTATTTCAATAAGAATATGGCACGAAGACATACAATAAGGAAATGGCTTTAAGCATTTCTCTTATTTACTTAAAAAGTTGAGAGAATAACAAGCGTTGCATTGGCAAGTATTTTCTGAAGAATACCATGACTGAGACTCGCATGCCTATCATTATTTAATAACTGCAATCCATAATGGTTAACCATACCAACATAACTCTCAACTTATTAGTTGGGGGGAGACATAAAGGCCCCTAAAATTACATATTTTATCCATTTGTTAACAGTGTAAATCTAAAGGGAAAAACTATTCCTTTTTGGGGGATGAATGGGGAGTACTGTCAGGTTAAGTGGCTTGCTCAAAGTTACAACATAGGCAAATGTCTGTGAAAGAAAGCAAATCCTGAAGATTTGACAACAGGAAGCACTTTTATTCATTTGAAAACCTAAAAGAAAAATAGGTGTAACACAGACATGCATTTTTAGCAGAACTATGAAACTCTAATTACAGACATTATTAACTAACTGTAATTATCAGCAATATGCCAGAAAATTTTATTTTACATAGGACAACAAAAATATTAGGTAATATCATAAATGTTCTGCAGTAGTAAGGGACAGATGATTGGCAGGCAGTTCTAATCACTTAAAACATTAACAGAATAACAGGTTTTCTATCAACATGCATTTTCTGAACAAAAAGTTATAAAATGCTAATGTCTATCATTACTGAATGTCTGTAAATGAATAAATGAATTAGATTCATAGGTTCATAGGTAGGTACTAGGCTATCGGCCCAAGGGCCTACGTAAGCCTAGCAAACAAGGTTCCCTGGCTTACTCCACCCAAGAAAGTTATTTTCCTGTGCCACTGTCGAGCAGACACAGAAGTGATCCCTGGGGTGTATTTCCTATTTCCCATACACTCATCAAGATTTTTCTTGAAGAGTGCTAATGAAAAACTTTGCTTGACATAGATGAGTAGCCTATTCCAGAGTAAGGGAAATCTCTGGGACAGGAATCTATTCCTCCAGCATTTCCTGTTTATTGTGGTGACAAGGTTTAGGTCCCTAGAGTGTGTAGCTCGGAGGGATTGGAATTTCCTTAGGTGTAGCATGTCCAACAACTCTGGGTTTGACATAGCTTTATATGTTAGGCAGAGATCGCCTCAGAGTAGGCGATATGCTATGGAGTAAAGCTGGTGTTTTTTGAGGTGGTCAGTGTAGGGCATTTCTTTGAGACCAGTAATCCTCTTTGTGAGGTACTTCTGTGGCCTTTCCAGCTGCTGCAGATGTCTTGTGAGGTACATTCTAAAAGGGGCATTGTACTCTATAATGGGTCTAATGAGTGTTGAGTAGAGGGGAACAATGACCTCTTTTTTCCTGGATGAGAACCATTTTATGATGAGGTGTGCCACGTAGAAAGACTTCCTGACTACTGTGGCGATGTGACTATCAAAGGAGAGACTACTGTCCACCTGGGTCTCAAGGTCTCTTATCACGCATTCAGTGTTAAGTAGATTGCTGCCTATGTGGTAGTTCATGGGTAAGGAGTTTTTACCAAAGGGGTGACACTGCACTTTTTGGCATTGAGCTTGAGGCCGTGGCTCTGACACCAGGCATCTGTCTTAGTGAGGCCCTTCTGTAGGATGTCCACATCATTTGGAGACTTGACTATGGCTCCTAGTTTGCAGTCATCTGTGAACTTCATTAGCCAGAGGCCTTCTGTGTTAGCTTGTACTTCAGAGAAGTAGATACCAAACAGGAGAGGTACCAGGACGGAACATTGTTGTACTCCACTTGTCACTGCTTTGAGGTCAGATTTGGAGTCTGCAACTTTTACAGTGTGGGTTCTGTCAGTGAGCCAGGTGGCAACCCATCTTGTGACTTAGAGATTTATACCTAGTTTAGTGAGTTTAGCTATAATTCCAGAATGGGGGATGGTGTCAAAAGCCTTGACGAGGTCAAGATAGGCTGTGTGAACAACCTTACCTTCATCTACGGCTTTGGTGACTGCCTCAAAGAAGTCAATCAGGTTCAGGAGGCATGATCTGCCTTTCACAAACCCAAACTAGGTGGGATCCAGAATTTGGAGGCTACCAATGTCTTTGTTTATGAGTTCCATGATGATACATTCCATGGCCTTGCAGACCAGGCTCGTCAGGCTAATAGGTCGATAGTTCCCGGGATCAGTGGTGGCTCCCCCTTTGTGGAGAGGGATAACGTGCTGTGCGCCATTCAGTGGGCATAAAGCCTGATACGAGGCTATTATTGAACATGGTGCTTAAGTGGGGAGCCCGTTTGTTCTGAAGTTCATGTAAAATGCATCCTGGGATGTTGTCCGGTCCCATGGATGCTGTGTTTTTGGCTTTAGAGAGTGCAGCTTTTACCTGCGTAGGTGTGATTACAGGGACTCTGCATTCTTCCTGTATAGATATGGGCCCTTTAAGGGGTGAGAGGGGGGTAAAGTTAACACTGAACCTATCTGCCAGGATGTTGGCAATATCAGTTGGTTCTGTAATTTTCTTGCCTTTGTGCTGTAACTCAGACCAGATCTGCGTGTTGCCATTGAGATTCTTAACATAGCTATAGAATGCTTTGTGGTTGTCTTTGGAATTAGTGGTGATTTTGTTTTCATAGCTAGCTTTGGAGGATCTTATAAGGGATCTCAGCTTCTTGTTGAGGCTGACCAGGGAGCTCCTCCACTCATGGAATTTTACTCTCTTTTGCAACAGTTTCTTCCTTCGGTTATACAGTTTGTTTATGGCAGGTGACTACCAGATTGGCTTCCTTTTTTTGGAGGATAGTGTCTTAGTTCTATTTGGGAAAGTACAATCCATGTACTCGTATAAGTGCTTATAGAGTGCATGTGTGTAGGATTCAGCAGTTGTAACTGTATTGTCCATCTGCATGGGTGTCATGAAGTCCACCACTTCTGTCTTAAGAAGCATGAAGTTGGCTTTGGAGAAATTTTTACTGTGGTTTCCTTAATGGGGGGTGGGGGCGGGATGTGGATATCAAGGGTGATTAGCTTATGGTGGGATCGGACCAACGAGGAGTTGACTTAAGGTGTGGAACACCTGTCACTCATGTTGGTAATGACTAGGTCTAGGATATTGTTGCCCCTGGTGGAGGTGTGGCAGGGCATTGGAGTTTATGAATTCCAGAAAGCGTTGAGCTAAGGAGTTGGAACATGAGTAGTTTTCTCAATTAATGGTGGGGTAGTTGAAGTCACCCATTATTAGGGTGTTTGGTTGAACCCTAATATTTTCCAGTACATCAAGAAAAGAGGAGTGGGAATCCTGGGGCATGGTGGCGGATCTGTAGCAAGCTACAATTTGGATTGCAGTTTTGCCCAGAGTTAGTTGCACTTGGATAACCTCAGATGCATTATGCTGAGCAACTAGCCTGGAGGTGTGGTTATCTTTATTGAATATGGACACACCTCCACCTTTGGTGTTTCAGTCCAGGCTACATGGCCAAAATGTGAGTTATAGCCTGGTAGTGCAGGGGTGCTCTCTGGGGCCTTGAACCAGGTCTCAGTCACTGCACAGATATCGATGCTCTCCATTTTAAGGAGTGCCTTGAGTGAGTGCATTTTGAGATTTAGACTTCTAGCATTGAGTAGCATTACCCTCAGTTTTTGCTTGCCTGTTCCTGTTATGGTGATGAATTTGTTATTTGAACCTTGCCTAAAAAAGGCACTATAGGGGCAGCAAGAGCCTTAGCCAGTATCTGGAATCCCAGGGGCGATAGGTGCAGGCTATCTATGGCAAAGCATTGTGGTCTGTCGACCATGTCATCCCAAGTAGACAGATACTGGATCCACTTAGAATGACATCAGAAGCTTAGCCAATTGTTGAAGTCAATAATTTTGTCCTCGTACTGTGATATCATTCTGGGTGATGGCAGACTGCTACTCAGGGCTAGGGTCATACCTGCCTGGGCTACAAGATCGGAGAGCTCTTCCATGTCTCTTTTCATGTAGTCCAGGGAGGTACATCTCAGGTCATTCACACCAACATGGACAATGACAGAGTCATATTTGTACTTGTTGTGGAGTGACCTGAGTGCGTGGATTATTTGGTGGATCCTGGCACCCGACAGGCAGCTGACAATAACCTACTCCTTGTTTAGCCTGGTGAGTGGGACATCAGTGTGCGTGACTATAAAGTCACCTATGACTAGTGTGTTGGGTACGTTGTTTTTTCTTATTGGCTGTGATTGAGTGGCACACTGAGTCTGTGGGCTATGTGTCATTTGCGTTGTGTTGGGGGATGGAGGTTGTTGCGTTTCTGCTTTGGAGGTCTCTGTTGCTTAGACAGATTATTATTGAGAGCCTCTGCAAATGTTTTTGTGTTACTATGTGTGGATTTTGGTGGTGTAGATTTAGTGAGACTATGTGATGAGTGTGGTGTGGTGCAAATGTTTACCTTCTCCTTATGACTGTCAAGTTCAGTCTTGGTTGGAGAGAGCTTTACCTCCCGTTTCGCTAGATAAGTGCATCTCTCACAGGTTGTAGTGTTGGGTGGTAGGAGGAGAGGGTTGTATGTGTACATGAGGCAATTTCTTCATTGCCTCAAGATGCCCAGATTCATCAGATAGTCAGGAGAGAACACTGGGAGCTGACCCTTGGACATGCCTGAATAAAAAACAATTTTCCTCTAGATAAGTGAGGAAAGTGAGTACAAGAGCTGTTTTTCTCTAAGCAAGTGAGAAAAGTAAGTACAAAAACTGTTTTCCTCCAGGTAATGAGGAAGGTTGAGTGCTATAGTAATTAGTAGCTTATTTAGTGCTTACAAGTTCTGAACAAGTGCTGAGCACGAATAAGCAAATTTAAGTGCTAAAACTAAGAATCTGTATCTTCACTAGATGAGTTACAGGACAGAAACAAGTGCAAATGCAGGCTTTCAAATCAGAAAGTTGAGAGAGATGGAAGAGATTCCCCAAATGGCCAATAACTACAATTTCTGGGCCAGAACCACTCCTTATGTGGTAGACAGGTTACCTAGTGCGTACCACTCCCACTGATAAGCTAGAAGGCTTCCCTCCAACACAGAAAGGATTGGGGGGCTCAGAAGCTTACATACAGTCCGGGATACAGCAAATCTGTATCTGGAACACTAGTTACAGGAAAGGTAGGAAACAGGCTTACAGTTTTTTTTTACAGAAAAGTAGCAAAAATAGTAGTAAAAACAATCCACATGCAGTGCAAGGTAGCACACTTGAGTATGTAGCAATATTAGACCAAACACAGTTTAAAAAATGCAATTAAATTAAAAAGGACTAAAAGCAAGTGCAGAGAGAGTTTATTAGGTAGAATGTGGTAAAGAGATGGGACTGGGGGAGTGTCCCAGATCAAATCTACAGTTGGGCGGGCAGCTGCAAAAGCCACCAAATTTAAACTACAAACCAAAAATAGAAAGGGTTGGTGGGACAAAACTGTTTCAACAGAGATCTAAGCAACAACTAACAGTACAAACTCTAAAAACCAAACAAAATATACTCAGCTCTGTATATTTGCAGATCAGTCTCTCAGAACAGTGAGACAACAGTTTCAACAGAGAGATATAAGCAACAACTAACAGTACAAACTCTAAAACCAAAAAAAAAAATACTCAGCTCTGTATATTTGCAGATCAGTCTCTCAGAACAGTGAGACAACAGTTTCAACAGAGATCTAAGCAACAATTAACAAACTCTATAACCAAAAAATATACTCAGCTCTGTATATTTGCAGATAGTCTGGAAAACAGTCTCTCAGAACACAGGTTCCAGCAATTAAATGCAGGCTGTTACTAACAGGTCAAATTAAGTGATCCTTGAGTTAGATAACACACAAGCTGTAAAAACCAGTTATACCAGCTGAAGACATGGCAGAAAATGGGGGGGGGGCAGTTTCTACAGAGATCTAAGCAACAACTAACAGTACAAACTCTAAAAACCAATAAAATATACTCAGCCCTGTATATTTGCAGATCAGTCTCTCGGAACAGTGAGACAACAGTTTCAAAAGAGATCTGAGCAGCAATTAACAAACTCTATAACCAAAAAAATATACTCAGTTCTGTATATTTGCAGATAGTTTGGAAGGCAGTCTCTCAGAACACATGTTCCAGCAATTAAAATAAAATACAATACAATAATCAATCAATAAATAAATAAATAAACAAAAGAAAAGAAGTTTATGAAGGATGGAAATAATGAGGCAAAATCAGAAGAATTCTGCAAAACCAGTTTCACAGAATTGGCAGACAAGTCTAATTTATGTAAAAAAGTAACAGAACAGCAGGTTCTGCACCAATATGCATTTTCTAAACAAGACCTCCAAGCCTCTAATGAATGAGATTATCTGACTATGTAAA